>NW_007378969.1:53615-66771 GCF_000475195.1 Diaphorina citri | reverse complement strand
AGACGAGATAGTAAAACAGCGGCCATAAGCTCCAAACGTGGTATAGTAGCCGATTTAAGTGGCGCAACTCTACTCTTAGCTTTCAACAAGGAAATCGTTATCTCTCCATCAGAAGATAATGTGCGGAGATACAAAACAGCGGCGTAACCTTTCTCAGAGCCATCACAGAATCCTAAGATCGAACAATCTGAGTCCGGTTCAATATGACAAAAGCGGGGGATACTAATTTCTGATAGAGAAGATATTTGATGAAGAAACTTATTCCAATCAGCGGTAATGTCTTCAGGAAGCGGGGAATTCCAATCCGTACCTGCTAACCAGGTGCGTTGAATAATACATTTTGCGAAGAAAATCGAGGGAGAGAGCCACCCTAACGGATCATAAAGACGAGCAATGGTAGACAAGATAGAACGCTTCGTATGCTGAGTATCAATGATAGGTGGAGAAATAGAATAGGTAAATACATCTCGATCTGGTTTCCATTCTAACCCCAGCACCTTCAACGCACCATCCTCTTCACTACCAAAACCTATCGCGGCTTGAACGTGATCTGAAGGTAAATCGGACAAAATCTCAGGATGACTCGACGCCCATTTTCGTAATGAAAATTGTGCTTTATCCAACAGCGAAATAAGTTGATTTCTCAACAACAATGCACTATCAATGTCCGATGCGCCCGTAGTGACGTCATCAACATAGGTTTCGTGCAGAATAGCGTGAGATGCAAGCGGGTAAGATTTTCCCTCATCTTCGACAAGTTGTCGCATCGTTCTCTGCGCGAGAAACGGCGAACAAGAAAATCCATAAGTCACAGTATTAAGTTCTAATTCCTGAAGAGGAGAATTGGGCGAATCTCGCCAGAAAATATGTTGGTATTTGCGATGTTGATCATTGACCAGAATACCTCTATACATTTGTTTAACATCTGCACAAAGAGCCACTCTATGCAGCCGGAAGTTCAAGATAATATCTGGAATGTCTAACTGAAGTTTAGGACCAATCAATAAACAATCATTCAAGGATACTCCTTTGCTGTCCTTTACAGAGGAGTCGAAAACTACGCGAAGTTTAGTCGTCGAACTAGATTCCTTGATGACACAATGGTGCGGTACAAGATATGGAGAACTAGATTCCTTGATGACACAATGGTGCGGTACAAGATATGGAGAACTAGATTCCTTGATGACACAATGGTGCGGTACAAGATATGGAGAACTAGATTCCTTGATGACACAATGGTGCGGTACAAGATATGGAGAACTAGATTCCTTGATGACACAATGGTGCGGTACAAGATATGGAGAACTAGATTCCTTGATGACACAATGGTGCGGTACAAGATATGGAGAACTAGATTCCTTGATGACACAATGGTGCGGTACAAGATATGGAGAACTAGATTCCTTGATGACACAATGGTGCGGTACAAGATATGGAGAACTAGATTCCTTGATGACACAATGGTGCGGTACAAGATATGGAGAACTAGATTCCTTGATGACACAATGGTGCGGTACAAGATATGGAGAACTAGATTCCTTGATGACACAATGGTGCGGTACAAGATATGGAGAACTAGATTCCTTGATGACACAATGGTGCGGTACAAGATATGGAGAACTAGATTCCTTGATGACACAATGGTGCGGTACAAGATATGGAGAACTAGATTCCTTGATGACACAATGGTGCGGTACAAGATATGGAGAACTAGATTCCTTGATGACACAATGGTGCGGTACAAGATATGGAGAACTAGATTCCTTGATGACACAATGGTGCGGTACAAGATATGGAGAACTAGATTCCTTGATGACACAATGGTGCGGTACAAGATATGGAGAACTAGATTCCTTGATGACACAATGGTGCGGTACAAGATATGGAGAACTAGATTCCTTGATGACACAATGGTGCGGTACAAGATATGGAGAACTAGATTCCTTGATGACACAATGGTGCGGTACAAGATATGGAGAACTAGATTCCTTGATGACACAATGGTGCGGTACAAGATATGGAGAACTAGATTCCTTGATGACACAATGGTGCGGTACAAGATATGGAGAACTAGATTCCTTGATGACACAATGGTGCGGTACAAGATATGGAGAACTAGATTCCTTGATGACACAATGGTGCGGTACAAGATATGGAGAACTAGATTCCTTGATGACACAATGGTGCGGTACAAGATATGGAGAACTAGATTCCTTGATGACACAATGGTGCGGTACAAGATATGGAGAACTAGATTCCTTGATGACACAATGGTGCGGTACAAGATATGGAGAACTAGATTCCTTGATGACACAATGGTGCGGTACAAGATATGGAGAACTAGATTCCTTGATGACACAATGGTGCGGTACAAGATATGGAGAACTAGATTCCTTGATGACACAATGGTGCGGTACAAGATATGGAGAACTAGATTCCTTGATGACACAATGGTGCGGTACAAGATATGGAGAACTAGATTCCTTGATGACACAATGGTGCGGTACAAGATATGGAGAACTAGATTCCTTGATGACACAATGGTGCGGTACAAGATATGGAGAACTAGATTCCTTGATGACACAATGGTGCGGTACAAGATATGGAGAACTAGATTCCTTGATGACACAATGGTGCGGTACAAGATATGGAGAACTAGATTCCTTGATGACACAATGGTGCGGTACAAGATATGGAGAACTAGATTCCTTGATGACACAATGGTGCGGTACAAGATATGGAGAACTAGATTCCTTGATGACACAATGGTGCGGTACAAGATATGGAGAACTAGATTCCTTGATGACACAATGGTGCGGTACAAGATATGGAGAACTAGATTCCTTGATGACACAATGGTGCGGTACAAGATATGGAGAACTAGATTCCTTGATGACACAATGGTGCGGTACAAGATATGGAGAACTAGATTCCTTGATGACACAATGGTGCGGTACAAGATATGGAGAACTAGATTCCTTGATGACACAATGGTGCGGTACAAGATATGGAGAACTAGATTCCTTGATGACACAATGGTGCGGTACAAGATATGGAGAACTAGATTCCTTGATGACACAATGGTGCGGTACAAGATATGGAGAACTAGATTCCTTGATGACACAATGGTGCGGTACAAGATATGGAGAACTAGATTCCTTGATGACACAATGGTGCGGTACAAGATATGGAGAACTAGATTCCTTGATGACACAATGGTGCGGTACAAGATATGGAGAACTAGATTCCTTGATGACACAATGGTGCGGTACAAGATATGGAGAACTAGATTCCTTGATGACACAATGGTGCGGTACAAGATATGGAGAACTAGATTCCTTGATGACACAATGGTGCGGTACAAGATATGGAGAACTAGATTCCTTGATGACACAATGGTGCGGTACAAGATATGGAGAACTAGATTCCTTGATGACACAATGGTGCGGTACAAGATATGGAGAACTAGATTCCTTGATGACACAATGGTGCGGTACAAGATATGGAGAACTAGATTCCTTGATGACACAATGGTGCGGTACAAGATATGGAGAACTAGATTCCTTGATGACACAATGGTGCGGTACAAGATATGGAGAACTAGATTCCTTGATGACACAATGGTGCGGTACAAGATATGGAGAACTAGATTCCTTGATGACACAATGGTGCGGTACAAGATATGGAGAACTAGATTCCTTGATGACACAATGGTGCGGTACAAGATATGGAGAACTAGATTCCTTGATGACACAATGGTGCGGTACAAGATATGGAGAACTAGATTCCTTGATGACACAATGGTGCGGTACAAGATATGGAGAACTAGATTCCTTGATGACACAATGGTGCGGTACAAGATATGGAGAACTAGATTCCTTGATGACACAATGGTGCGGTACAAGATATGGAGAACTAGATTCCTTGATGACACAATGGTGCGGTACAAGATATGGAGAACTAGATTCCTTGATGACACAATGGTGCGGTACAAGATATGGAGAACTAGATTCCTTGATGACACAATGGTGCGGTACAAGATATGGAGAACTAGATTCCTTGATGACACAATGGTGCGGTACAAGATATGGAGAACTAGATTCCTTGATGACACAATGGTGCGGTACAAGATATGGAGAACTAGATTCCTTGATGACACAATGGTGCGGTACAAGATATGGAGAACTAGATTCCTTGATGACACAATGGTGCGGTACAAGATATGGAGAACTAGATTCCTTGATGACACAATGGTGCGGTACAAGATATGGAGAACTAGATTCCTTGATGACACAATGGTGCGGTACAAGATATGGAGAACTAGATTCCTTGATGACACAATGGTGCGGTACAAGATATGGAGAACTAGATTCCTTGATGACACAATGGTGCGGTACAAGATATGGAGAACTAGATTCCTTGATGACACAATGGTGCGGTACAAGATATGGAGAACTAGATTCCTTGATGACACAATGGTGCGGTACAAGATATGGAGAACTAGATTCCTTGATGACACAATGGTGCGGTACAAGATATGGAGAACTAGATTCCTTGATGACACAATGGTGCGGTACAAGATATGGAGAACTAGATTCCTTGATGACACAATGGTGCGGTACAAGATATGGAGAACTAGATTCCTTGATGACACAATGGTGCGGTACAAGATATGGAGAACTAGATTCCTTGATGACACAATGGTGCGGTACAAGATATGGAGAACTAGATTCCTTGATGACACAATGGTGCGGTACAAGATATGGAGAACTAGATTCCTTGATGACACAATGGTGCGGTACAAGATATGGAGAACTAGATTCCTTGATGACACAATGGTGCGGTACAAGATATGGAGAACTAGATTCCTTGATGACACAATGGTGCGGTACAAGATATGGAGAACTAGATTCCTTGATGACACAATGGTGCGGTACAAGATATGGAGAACTAGATTCCTTGATGACACAATGGTGCGGTACAAGATATGGAGAACTAGATTCCTTGATGACACAATGGTGCGGTACAAGATATGGAGAACTAGATTCCTTGATGACACAATGGTGCGGTACAAGATATGGAGAACTAGATTCCTTGATGACACAATGGTGCGGTACAAGATATGGAGAACTAGATTCCTTGATGACACAATGGTGCGGTACAAGATATGGAGAACTAGATTCCTTGATGACACAATGGTGCGGTACAAGATATGGAGAACTAGATTCCTTGATGACACAATGGTGCGGTACAAGATATGGAGAACTAGATTCCTTGATGACACAATGGTGCGGTACAAGATATGGAGAACTAGATTCCTTGATGACACAATGGTGCGGTACAAGATATGGAGAACTAGATTCCTTGATGACACAATGGTGCGGTACAAGATATGGAGAACTAGATTCCTTGATGACACAATGGTGCGGTACAAGATATGGAGAACTAGATTCCTTGATGACACAATGGTGCGGTACAAGATATGGAGAACTAGATTCCTTGATGACACAATGGTGCGGTACAAGATATGGAGAACTAGATTCCTTGATGACACAATGGTGCGGTACAAGATATGGAGAACTAGATTCCTTGATGACACAATGGTGCGGTACAAGATATGGAGAACTAGATTCCTTGATGACACAATGGTGCGGTACAAGATATGGAGAACTAGATTCCTTGATGACACAATGGTGCGGTACAAGATATGGAGAACTAGATTCCTTGATGACACAATGGTGCGGTACAAGATATGGAGAACTAGATTCCTTGATGACACAATGGTGCGGTACAAGATATGGAGAACTAGATTCCTTGATGACACAATGGTGCGGTACAAGATATGGAGAACTAGATTCCTTGATGACACAATGGTGCGGTACAAGATATGGAGAACTAGATTCCTTGATGACACAATGGTGCGGTACAAGATATGGAGAACTAGATTCCTTGATGACACAATGGTGCGGTACAAGATATGGAGAACTAGATTCCTTGATGACACAATGGTGCGGTACAAGATATGGAGAACTAGATTCCTTGATGACACAATGGTGCGGTACAAGATATGGAGAACTAGATTCCTTGATGACACAATGGTGCGGTACAAGATATGGAGAACTAGATTCCTTGATGACACAATGGTGCGGTACAAGATATGGAGAACTAGATTCCTTGATGACACAATGGTGCGGTACAAGATATGGAGAACTAGATTCCTTGATGACACAATGGTGCGGTACAAGATATGGAGAACTAGATTCCTTGATGACACAATGGTGCGGTACAAGATATGGAGAACTAGATTCCTTGATGACACAATGGTGCGGTACAAGATATGGAGAACTAGATTCCTTGATGACACAATGGTGCGGTACAAGATATGGAGAACTAGATTCCTTGATGACACAATGGTGCGGTACAAGATATGGAGAACTAGATTCCTTGATGACACAATGGTGCGGTACAAGATATGGAGAACTAGATTCCTTGATGACACAATGGTGCGGTACAAGATATGGAGAACTAGATTCCTTGATGACACAATGGTGCGGTACAAGATATGGAGAACTAGATTCCTTGATGACACAATGGTGCGGTACAAGATATGGAGAACTAGATTCCTTGATGACACAATGGTGCGGTACAAGATATGGAGAACTAGATTCCTTGATGACACAATGGTGCGGTACAAGATATGGAGAACTAGATTCCTTGATGACACAATGGTGCGGTACAAGATATGGAGAACTAGATTCCTTGATGACACAATGGTGCGGTACAAGATATGGAGAACTAGATTCCTTGATGACACAATGGTGCGGTACAAGATATGGAGAACTAGATTCCTTGATGACACAATGGTGCGGTACAAGATATGGAGAACTAGATTCCTTGATGACACAATGGTGCGGTACAAGATATGGAGAACTAGATTCCTTGATGACACAATGGTGCGGTACAAGATATGGAGAACTAGATTCCTTGATGACACAATGGTGCGGTACAAGATATGGAGAACTAGATTCCTTGATGACACAATGGTGCGGTACAAGATATGGAGAACTAGATTCCTTGATGACACAATGGTGCGGTACAAGATATGGAGAACTAGATTCCTTGATGACACAATGGTGCGGTACAAGATATGGAGAACTAGATTCCTTGATGACACAATGGTGCGGTACAAGATATGGAGAACTAGATTCCTTGATGACACAATGGTGCGGTACAAGATATGGAGAACTAGATTCCTTGATGACACAATGGTGCGGTACAAGATATGGAGAACTAGATTCCTTGATGACACAATGGTGCGGTACAAGATATGGAGAACTAGATTCCTTGATGACACAATGGTGCGGTACAAGATATGGAGAACTAGATTCCTTGATGACACAATGGTGCGGTACAAGATATGGAGAACTAGATTCCTTGATGACACAATGGTGCGGTACAAGATATGGAGAACTAGATTCCTTGATGACACAATGGTGCGGTACAAGATATGGAGAACTAGATTCCTTGATGACACAATGGTGCGGTACAAGATATGGAGAACTAGATTCCTTGATGACACAATGGTGCGGTACAAGATATGGAGAACTAGATTCCTTGATGACACAATGGTGCGGTACAAGATATGGAGAACTAGATTCCTTGATGACACAATGGTGCGGTACAAGATATGGAGAACTAGATTCCTTGATGACACAATGGTGCGGTACAAGATATGGAGAACTAGATTCCTTGATGACACAATGGTGCGGTACAAGATATGGAGAACTAGATTCCTTGATGACACAATGGTGCGGTACAAGATATGGAGAACTAGATTCCTTGATGACACAATGGTGCGGTACAAGATATGGAGAACTAGATTCCTTGATGACACAATGGTGCGGTACAAGATATGGAGAACTAGATTCCTTGATGACACAATGGTGCGGTACAAGATATGGAGAACTAGATTCCTTGATGACACAATGGTGCGGTACAAGATATGGAGAACTAGATTCCTTGATGACACAATGGTGCGGTACAAGATATGGAGAACTAGATTCCTTGATGACACAATGGTGCGGTACAAGATATGGAGAACTAGATTCCTTGATGACACAATGGTGCGGTACAAGATATGGAGAACTAGATTCCTTGATGACACAATGGTGCGGTACAAGATATGGAGAACTAGATTCCTTGATGACACAATGGTGCGGTACAAGATATGGAGAACTAGATTCCTTGATGACACAATGGTGCGGTACAAGATATGGAGAACTAGATTCCTTGATGACACAATGGTGCGGTACAAGATATGGAGAACTAGATTCCTTGATGACACAATGGTGCGGTACAAGATATGGAGAACTAGATTCCTTGATGACACAATGGTGCGGTACAAGATATGGAGAACTAGATTCCTTGATGACACAATGGTGCGGTACAAGATATGGAGAACTAGATTCCTTGATGACACAATGGTGCGGTACAAGATATGGAGAACTAGATTCCTTGATGACACAATGGTGCGGTACAAGATATGGAGAACTAGATTCCTTGATGACACAATGGTGCGGTACAAGATATGGAGAACTAGATTCCTTGATGACACAATGGTGCGGTACAAGATATGGAGAACTAGATTCCTTGATGACACAATGGTGCGGTACAAGATATGGAGAACTAGATTCCTTGATGACACAATGGTGCGGTACAAGATATGGAGAACTAGATTCCTTGATGACACAATGGTGCGGTACAAGATATGGAGAACTAGATTCCTTGATGACACAATGGTGCGGTACAAGATATGGAGAACTAGATTCCTTGATGACACAATGGTGCGGTACAAGATATGGAGAACTAGATTCCTTGATGACACAATGGTGCGGTACAAGATATGGAGAACTAGATTCCTTGATGACACAATGGTGCGGTACAAGATATGGAGAACTAGATTCCTTGATGACACAATGGTGCGGTACAAGATATGGAGAACTAGATTCCTTGATGACACAATGGTGCGGTACAAGATATGGAGAACTAGATTCCTTGATGACACAATGGTGCGGTACAAGATATGGAGAACTAGATTCCTTGATGACACAATGGTGCGGTACAAGATATGGAGAACTAGATTCCTTGATGACACAATGGTGCGGTACAAGATATGGAGAACTAGATTCCTTGATGACACAATGGTGCGGTACAAGATATGGAGAGACGAGATAGTAAAACAGCGGCCATAAGCTCCAAACGTGGTATAGTAGCCGATTTAAGTGGCGCAACTCTACTCTTAGCTTTCAACAAGGAAATCGTTATCTCTCCATCAGAAGATAATGTGCGGAGATACAAAACAGCGGCGTAACCTTTCTCAGAGCCATCACAGAATCCTAAGATCGAACAATCTGAGTCCGGTTCAATATGACAAAAGCGGGGGATACTAATTTCTGATAGAGAAGATATTTGATGAAGAAACTTATTCCAATCAGCGGTAATGTCTTCAGGAAGCGGGGAATTCCAATCCGTACCTGCTAACCAGGTGCGTTGAATAATACATTTTGCGAAGAAAATCGAGGGAGAGAGCCACCCTAACGGATCATAAAGACGAGCAATGGTAGACAAGATAGAACGCTTCGTATGCTGAGTATCAATGATAGGTGGAGAAATAGAATAGGTAAATACATCTCGATCTGGTTTCCATTCTAACCCCAGCACCTTCAACGCACCATCCTCTTCACTACCAAAACCTATCGCGGCTTGAACGTGATCTGAAGGTAAATCGGACAAAATCTCAGGATGACTCGACGCCCATTTTCGTAATGAAAATTGTGCTTTATCCAACAGCGAAATAAGTTGATTTCTCAACAACAATGCACTATCAATGTCCGATGCGCCCGTAGTGACGTCATCAACATAGGTTTCGTGCAGAATAGCGTGAGATGCAAGCGGGTAAGATTTTCCCTCATCTTCGACAAGTTGTCGCATCGTTCTCTGCGCGAGAAACGGCGAACAAGAAAATCCATAAGTCACAGTATTAAGTTCTAATTCCTGAAGAGGAGAATTGGGCGAATCTCGCCAGAAAATATGTTGGTATTTGCGATGTTGATCATTGACCAGAATACCTCTATACATTTGTTTAACATCTGCACAAAGAGCCACTCTATGCAGCCGGAAGTTCAAGATAATATCTGGAATGTCTAACTGAAGTTTAGGACCAATCAATAAACAATCATTCAAGGATACTCCTTTGCTGTCCTTTACAGAGGAGTCGAAAACTACGCGAAGTTTAGTCGTCGAACTAGATTCCTTGATGACACAATGGTGCGGTACAAGATATGGAGAACTAGATTCCTTGATGACACAATGGTGCGGTACAAGATATGGAGAACTAGATTCCTTGATGACACAATGGTGCGGTACAAGATATGGAGAACTAGATTCCTTGATGACACAATGGTGCGGTACAAGATATGGAGAACTAGATTCCTTGATGACACAATGGTGCGGTACAAGATATGGAGAACTAGATTCCTTGATGACACAATGGTGCGGTACAAGATATGGAGAACTAGATTCCTTGATGACACAATGGTGCGGTACAAGATATGGAGAACTAGATTCCTTGATGACACAATGGTGCGGTACAAGATATGGAGAACTAGATTCCTTGATGACACAATGGTGCGGTACAAGATATGGAGAACTAGATTCCTTGATGACACAATGGTGCGGTACAAGATATGGAGAACTAGATTCCTTGATGACACAATGGTGCGGTACAAGATATGGAGAACTAGATTCCTTGATGACACAATGGTGCGGTACAAGATATGGAGAACTAGATTCCTTGATGACACAATGGTGCGGTACAAGATATGGAGAACTAGATTCCTTGATGACACAATGGTGCGGTACAAGATATGGAGAACTAGATTCCTTGATGACACAATGGTGCGGTACAAGATATGGAGAACTAGATTCCTTGATGACACAATGGTGCGGTACAAGATATGGAGAACTAGATTCCTTGATGACACAATGGTGCGGTACAAGATATGGAGAACTAGATTCCTTGATGACACAATGGTGCGGTACAAGATATGGAGAACTAGATTCCTTGATGACACAATGGTGCGGTACAAGATATGGAGAACTAGATTCCTTGATGACACAATGGTGCGGTACAAGATATGGAGAACTAGATTCCTTGATGACACAATGGTGCGGTACAAGATATGGAGAACTAGATTCCTTGATGACACAATGGTGCGGTACAAGATATGGAGAACTAGATTCCTTGATGACACAATGGTGCGGTACAAGATATGGAGAACTAGATTCCTTGATGACACAATGGTGCGGTACAAGATATGGAGAACTAGATTCCTTGATGACACAATGGTGCGGTACAAGATATGGAGAACTAGATTCCTTGATGACACAATGGTGCGGTACAAGATATGGAGAACTAGATTCCTTGATGACACAATGGTGCGGTACAAGATATGGAGAACTAGATTCCTTGATGACACAATGGTGCGGTACAAGATATGGAGAACTAGATTCCTTGATGACACAATGGTGCGGTACAAGATATGGAGAACTAGATTCCTTGATGACACAATGGTGCGGTACAAGATATGGAGAACTAGATTCCTTGATGACACAATGGTGCGGTACAAGATATGGAGAACTAGATTCCTTGATGACACAATGGTGCGGTACAAGATATGGAGAACTAGATTCCTTGATGACACAATGGTGCGGTACAAGATATGGAGAACTAGATTCCTTGATGACACAATGGTGCGGTACAAGATATGGAGAACTAGATTCCTTGATGACACAATGGTGCGGTACAAGATATGGAGAACTAGATTCCTTGATGACACAATGGTGCGGTACAAGATATGGAGAACTAGATTCCTTGATGACACAATGGTGCGGTACAAGATATGGAGAACTAGATTCCTTGATGACACAATGGTGCGGTACAAGATATGGAGAACTAGATTCCTTGATGACACAATGGTGCGGTACAAGATATGGAGAACTAGATTCCTTGATGACACAATGGTGCGGTACAAGATATGGAGAACTAGATTCCTTGATGACACAATGGTGCGGTACAAGATATGGAGAACTAGATTCCTTGATGACACAATGGTGCGGTACAAGATATGGAGAACTAGATTCCTTGATGACACAATGGTGCGGTACAAGATATGGAGAACTAGATTCCTTGATGACACAATGGTGCGGTACAAGATATGGAGAACTAGATTCCTTGATGACACAATGGTGCGGTACAAGATATGGAGAACTAGATTCCTTGATGACACAATGGTGCGGTACAAGATATGGAGAACTAGATTCCTTGATGACACAATGGTGCGGTACAAGATATGGAGAACTAGATTCCTTGATGACACAATGGTGCGGTACAAGATATGGAGAACTAGATTCCTTGATGACACAATGGTGCGGTACAAGATATGGAGAACTAGATTCCTTGATGACACAATGGTGCGGTACAAGATATGGAGAACTAGATTCCTTGATGACACAATGGTGCGGTACAAGATATGGAGAACTAGATTCCTTGATGACACAATGGTGCGGTACAAGATATGGAGAACTAGATTCCTTGATGACACAATGGTGCGGTACAAGATATGGAGAACTAGATTCCTTGATGACACAATGGTGCGGTACAAGATATGGAGAACTAGATTCCTTGATGACACAATGGTGCGGTACAAGATATGGAGAACTAGATTCCTTGATGACACAATGGTGCGGTACAAGATATGGAGAACTAGATTCCTTGATGACACAATGGTGCGGTACAAGATATGGAGAACTAGATTCCTTGATGACACAATGGTGCGGTACAAGATATGGAGAACTAGATTCCTTGATGACACAATGGTGCGGTACAAGATATGGAGAACTAGATTCCTTGATGACACAATGGTGCGGTACAAGATATGGAGAACTAGATTCCTTGATGACACAATGGTGCGGTACAAGATATGGAGAACTAGATTCCTTGATGACACAATGGTGCGGTACAAGATATGGAGAACTAGATTCCTTGATGACACAATGGTGCACACGTCTGGCTAGTACCGACATTTTTTTTTTTTTT
>NW_007378969.1:21190-53559 GCF_000475195.1 Diaphorina citri | reverse complement strand
TTTTATTGATGTTGGAGGAGGGAGAGGGGAGGGAGGGGAAGAGAAGCAGGAGGGAGGGAAATGGGGAAAGAAAAAAGTAATCGAGTAAAGGTAAGAGGGAGGAAGATTGGAAAACTGAGAAGAGGACGAGGCGGAGGAGGCGGAGGAGGAGGAGGAGCAGGAGGAGGAGGAGGAGGAGAAAGAGATTGTAATATGGAAGAAGGGAGAGAGTGTACTTAATATAGAGGAAGGAAGAATTTAAAGGGGAGGAATTGAGGGAGGGAGTAAATTTTGAAGGCAGGAGGGATATATGAAAACAGAGAAGAGAGAGTAAGGAGGAGGGATCGAAAGGATAGTGTTGGAGGAAGGAGATAAGATGTAAAGGGGAGTAAGTAGTGAGTTGGGAGGAAGGAAGGACTGTAGAAGGAGGGAACGTAAGCTAGAGGTTCGGAAGGAGGGAAAGAATAGAGGGGAAGAGAGTGATTGTAAGATATTGGAGGAAGGAAGTAAAAGGATATAGGAAGGAGGGAGGGAATGAAGCAGAATTGTCTGCAGAAAGCACAGTCCCAAGGGAGATTGTCTACAGTTTTATTTCCAATATATTGCTTCTTACCTCCCCTCATCTCCCTTCTCCCCTCTCCTCCTTATCTCCTATTCCCCTCCCTCCTCCCTATCACCTCTTCCCCCTCCCCAGGGTGCTAAATGTGACCCATTTGTTTCTATTATCTGCGAAAGATTTAGTACAGAGACTTGTGCTATCGGTGTATTCCTAAAGGACATGGACAATTCCATATACGTATACATAATACATATTATGTATAAGTGTATATTATGTACTTATGTGGCATGTATAATGTAAATATAAATATACATAGTATGTTCTTACCTATGTGAAAGGTTCCCAATAGACTGATGCATACCGATTCCTACGATAGTGCACCTCATGTTGCAGTCAAAGTATTCAAAAATTGAAAACATTCCTTCTGAAAACTGGACTGGGATGTTGTCATATTTCAATGGTATTTACACGAGGCTTGTAGCTGGACTCCCTCGTGTAGTCCAGCCATATAACTGAAATGACGCCAGTGTGGTTTACAATCGAGCTCAAGACACATTGGGAGAACTTCCACAACCACACACCGTCACAGTACTGCTTCCATTGTTACAATTGAGGATAAGGAAAACGTTGAAAAACGAGCTCTGATAAAATTACAATACAATACACAGGATGAAGCACGTGAAGATTACAATGAAGATGGAGTAGTGAACAGTGTAGATGGAGTGGTTAAGCAATATATGGAGATAGAAGAGACTGAGGAAGAAATCGTGGAGGAAGAAGGATTCAGAGGAGAGGAAAGAGTGGCAATTAATCAAACCCTGGAAAGTTTTCATAATTCTGCCTGGCAAGACAATACAACTGTTGGAAGAGGTGCTAGAGCCAGGGCTGAAACTAAAGAAGGAACAACATGGTGAATACCACAGATACTTCGCCGTAAAACGTCTTTGGACAATCTTTATCCGGCATTTTACTAAAGAAGGGTTAATAGGTCTGGAAACTAAAAATGACTCTAAAGAAGGTTTAACCGATTATATTGAAACTGAAAAGGACAATCATGTAGAAAAAACAAAAAGGTAGCAAAATTTGCTACCGTACCAGTTTTCTCGAATCTGCCGCAATGTAGGTACAACTATGTACCTAAAAATAATTTTGTTCTTTTTAATAATTCCCAGATACTCGAGATAGGGCTGAAAAGTTCCTTCTTTCACCACAAACTAGTGCTCATGGAAAATATTAGGTACCTATATATATCTCCGAGAATATTGAAGTTAAACATAAAAGGAGGCAAAGTAAAAGTTGTTTCAATTGAAGGAACAGCTCGATAGCATGATTGAGTTTTCAAATCAAAAGACTTTCGTGGGGGAACATAATATTTTAAGCCCCTCAAAGGGGAAGCTCGTTGTAAAAACGATCCTTGGTACCGTTTTAGTTCGGGTATATATTGTTCAAACATAAACAAAGTTCTGTAAAGTTTGTTTTCTGCATAATAGAAGAAAACTTAAATCAATAATAAACATCACCTTTTGTAAATTGTGTACGGGCGGCTGGCGTGTTTTAGTACCTGGGGGTTTGGAATTCTGAAGAGGAGGAAGGCGAGAGGGATGAAGTTGTGCAGCTTTGTTGAAAAGTGATGCAAAAGTGTTCAGAGTTATTGAACAACAGGCTCGTGCTCCATATGAAATGCAATTTTCACTGCACAAAGGTTATGACTTAGAGGAACACAACCTTTAAAAACATTCCACTACCATGATAGTTGCTGTGATGTCAAAATTTGCGTTGTTAATGTGCGAAGTTGTAATGTTGCGTCATAGGCATATGCTAGGGACCTTAAAACAAAGTAGTAATCGCCGATATTGAAATAAAACCTTTTCGGCTATAAGATATAGTGAATGTCTTTCGTGTTAGCTAAGATAATAGATGCCAAGATGCCTTTGAATAATTGGAGGTGTAGTTCATTGTCTTTCATATGAACAAATGTGGTTCGGCGTGCTCCGTCGATTATTCTTGTTTGTAGCGGGCAATAGGAGGGAGGTATAGGGTGAGGAAAAAGGAGGTGTACGCAACACTCCGTTCTACTTCACTGGATCAGTTCGCATAGTAGGTAGGTAGATGTTTCAATAAAACAGAAGCAATACATCCTAGACTACCAGACTGCATACAATGTATACCTAAGCTATACATACATCTACATACACATAAACCCCTGGTACTAATCACGCAAAAACACGAAACTAGTTACCTGAGTACAAAATAGTTCTTTTTTTCTCTCCCTCCCCCTCTTCTTCTTCTCTCCCTCCTCTCTTTTTTTTCGAGTTTCAAAGGCTTCAAGGTTTGAAGAGCAATTAGTTCACCTCTCTCCTTCCTTTTCTTCTTCTTCTCCCCCTCCCCTCTCCTTATTAGTAGAGGGTGTATTTATCTCCTTTCTCTCCTTCAAATTTTCAGAACCTCACTGACACGGTGACGTCACCATATTGAACCCTATCACTAATCTCAGATTATTAGGAGATTCATCCTGACTCGAAATCTGCAAGAATAGTTGAACAGCATATATATCGCAGTCATTTAACTTATCATTTGAACCATTTCTATTTAAAACATAAACAATATAATAATGCGATGATATGTAACCTCTCCTCCATAATTGAGATGGCAGCTCATGGAAGAAGTAAATTCTTATGGATTAGGTACCTATTTGTATCAGGTATTATCTTCAGGTAATCCGACCAAACCAGATGTTAATCTTCAAACACTTCGACAATTTATTGACAGTCTAAAACTCTAATGTTGGATTTCACCAATATTTTTTTATTTGTATTTATTAAAGTGTTCTAACAACACCAGTACCTATTTAATATTTATTTATTCAGTCCTTAGAACTCCTGTTAAGCTAACAGCCAGTTAAGGTCCATTTAATTTGTATTGGCTTAACTCGGCTGTTAAGCTAGGCTGTTGGAGGCTGAAAAGAAGGTTGGTGAAATCGGCTATAAAAGTCTAAATGGACATTCAATCTCTTGATGGATTCACAATAGGTAGGTGATTTTATCTTTCGAATTATTCTAAAGATTATTGGTATTGGTATTGGTAAAGGTAGGGCCATCGGCTTTAATAAACGCCCTTGGTCACTGCGACCTGGTTAGATCTTTTGTGACATTCCCTTTATTTTTTCCTAGAAGAGCCCTAGACTTCTTACGAAGGCCAGGGTTCTTTTAGAACTGATGTCTTTAGGTGTTATAATCATCCTTGAGAAGTAGGTATATCAGTCGTTTGTGAGAGGCAACACCACAATAGGTAATTTCATCTTTCGAATTATTCTAAAGATAATTGAAAGCGAAGTCTGAGGAAAGTGTTTTATTAAGTTCTCTATTCTTCTAACCCTGTACTTCGCCTCGTTCCTCGTATTACCTGCAGTGTGTTAGCCGCACTCTTGCATATTGCATACACAAGCACATTATTATGGCAAAACTTTTTTTTCTTCTCTCCTGGCGGAGTTATGTTCATGCTTCTAACATTACACAAGTATATGGGAGATGGGATAAAAAAAGTATAATATAGACTCCGGGAATACCTATATGAGTTAATGTTGATGTTTTTCCCCTGTAAACTTGGATGATTTATGAGATGCCAACCTAATGTGGAATAGTACTACTTGCTTTTATTAACCCAACGGGTGGCGGGAGGGCGGGAGATTTTTGATGCTGAAGTCGCTGTAATGTCTCTAGGCAGAGTGTTTCAGTGGATGAGGACTTGGAGAAGTCTTCATCCAATCATCTAAGTTTAACAGGGGAATCAAACACATTCCCAGAAAGTCCTTATTCTCCCCCTCCCATACCTCGAGGAAAATGAAGTCTTCAAAGGTTGATTGTGTATTAGGGGTGTATTTTTACACAATGTATATTTCGTACGAACCCGATAGTCTGTCCCTGTTAGCTTGAGAATATTGGATCTGAAAAAAGGTACAAGCGTACTGGTCTATATTGGTACATAGGTGGACTTTTTTCAGCAGTACTCTCCAGTAACAATATCCACAGTACTTTTTGTACATCTTCAAGTGGGGGAAATTTATAAAAATTCAGATCTTTTTCTGGAATAGAGTAGGTACTGTTCGTAGAAAATGACTCTCATTTTGTTTATTTATTAAATGTCATGTACTTATACCTACCTACCTACCAAACTAAGACTTTATTGAAAAAAAAAGAATAAAAGCCAACGTTGGAAGCAATTTTTGCTCCCTCCATGACGTGGCATGACGATACGGTTTGACTTTTTTTGTTATAATTAATTTCAATTTTAGTGTTCATATTTTCTTTGTTTTGTTTTAACTCAATTACCTATGTCACATTTGAATCTATTATTGGAATTATTTGTAATATCTTCTAAATCTTCTTCAGATTTATTATTGTGATCCATTTGCTTCTATTTGAACTGAAGAAGAGTTGTGAGATGTACAAGTATTGAAGTATGTCAGCAGGCGTGGGCGATGAAACTAAGGAAGAGCCAATCAAATTCCTTCCTTTGCGGTGAAAGTTTGTGTTCCGGACACAAGGTGGTTGTGATCCATTTGCTTCTATTTGAACTGAAGAAGAGTTGTGAGATGTACAAGTATTGAAGTATGTCAGCAGGCGTGGGCGATGAAACCAAGGAAGAGCCAATCGAATTCCTTCCTTTGCGGTGAAAGTTTGTGTTCCGGACACAAGGTGAATAAAGTTCAATATGGAAAGAGGGCAAAGATAAAGGAGAACCAAGTGAATACCCGTGTATACCTCCCACAATTTTATTTTCATTGCTTTCTGTGGCCAAATCATACCACCATCTTATCTGCCCACCTTCAGGACAAGAAAACGTGCTTCTCTTCACTTTGTGTGAACATTTTGGGTCTTATTACCTACATTATAAATACAATAACAAAAGTAGTTAGGTAAGAAAACTGTTGTTAAAGTGCACGATTAAAATTTCATGGAAACACATAAGAAGCAGAACCGTAACCATTATACGTTATGGTAGAAACTTATAGTTTTGTGGTGCTGGAAAGCATCTTATTCCTCCCCAATTTCCCACGTGTTCCCTGAGTTCTGTAAGTTGTAAACCAAACACAATTACGAAATGTACATTCCAGGAGAGTGGGTAGTTGGGTTTGGGTACCTATATCTTGTATACTGATATTAAAACCGCAATAATTTTGCTCTCCGGAAATAGGAATCAACGTCAGACGATAACGAATTTCAAATTGCAGGTGTTTTCAAACTTTTTCAGATAGGTATAAAGGCATTTATTATCGTACTTTTTAAGCTGGTTAGATCTTTTGTGACATTCCCTTTATTTTTTCCTAGAAGAGCCCTAGACTTCTTACGAAGGCCAGGGTTCTTTTAGGACTGATGTCTTTGACTTCTATAGGTGTTATAATCATCCTTGAGAAGTATATCAGTCGTTTGTGAGAGGCAACACCACAATAGGTAATTTTATCTTTCGAATTATTCTAAAGATAATTGAAAGCGAAGTCTGAGGAAAGTCTTTTATTATGTTCTCTATACTTCTAACCCAGTGTACTTCGCCTCGTTACTCGTATTACCTGCAGTGTGTTAGCCGCACTCTTGCATATTGCATACACAAGCACATTATTATGGCAAAACTTTTTTTTTCTTCTCTCCTGGCGGAGTTATGTTCATGCTTCTAACATTACACAAGTATATGGGAGATGGGATGAAAAAAAGTATAATATAGACTCCGGGAATACCTATGTATATGAGTTAATGTTGATGTTTTTCCCCTGTAAACTTGGATGATTTATGAGATGCCAACCTAATGTGGAATAGTAGGTACTACTTGCTTTTATTAACCCAACGGGTGGCAGGAGGGCGGGAGATTTTTGATGCTGAAGTCGCTGTAATGTCTCTTGGCAGAGTGTTTCAGTGGATGAGGACTTGGAGAAGTCTTCTACATCCAATCATCTAAGTTCAACAGGGGAATCAAACACATTCCCAGAACATAAACTCAAATCCTGAAAGGAATGGTGTACTTCATGATCTTGCTGTAAGTCACACCATGCAATTACTTGACTTGTAGCTTGGTGCAACATTGTTCTCTATAATGGATCCCAGGAATATGTGAAGAACTCTTATCCCCTTAAAAAAGCTTTCCAAGAAATTCAAGATCAACAGATAAACCATGATAGTGACATAACGAGCTGAACCGTCCTTTCTCTGGATGTATACATGCATCTTGTTAGTGAAGTTGATATGTCTCAGACGGTATTCCGAGAATTTTCTCAGAATTTGATGTAGGTATCCGGAGGAAAATCAATTTCCCCAACTGTCGCGTGTCTTGTGTCGCTTCGGGTGGTAAGGAAGAAATATCAAAACCCACAACGCAACCTTTCCAAAGCGGCTTGTCACACTTCATATTTATGATGGCAGATTCAGGATAAATCAAATGTTCAGTATTACGAATAAGTGGGCAGTTACAGTGTAGGTAGACACCGTGTCTACCCACTATGCTGGGGCTCCTATGCTGGGATTTGCCGGGCTAGATTTTGATATTTGAGGATTGGGATATACTTGATAGACGGGTCAATTCGGGGTTTAACCTAATCCTGAGAGAATTCGATGTGGTAAAACCCACTTTTTAGTCCTCTATAATGGATCCCAGGAATATGTGAAGAACTCTTATCCCCTTAAAAAAGCTTTCCAAGAAATTCAAGATCAACAGATAAACCATGGTAGTGACATAACGAGCTGAACCGTCCTTTCTCTGGATGTATCTATGTACATCTTGTTAGTGATGTTGATATGTCTCAGACGGTATTCCGAGAATTTTATCAGAATTTGATGTAGGTATCCGGAGGAAAATCAATTTCCCCAACTGTCGCGTGTCTTGTGTCGCTTCGGGTGGTAGGGAAGAAATATCAAAACCCACAACGCAACCTTTCCAAAGCGGCTTGTCACACTTCATATTTATGATGGCAGATTCAGGATAAATCAAATTTTCAGTACGAATAAGTGGGCAGTTACAGTGTAGGTAGACACCGTGTCTACCCACTATGCTGGGGTTTACCAAGTTGGATTTTGATATTGAGGATTGGGATATACTTGATAGACCGGTCAATTCGGGGTTGAACTTAATCCTGAGAGAATTCGATGTGGTAAAACCCACTTTTTAGTTGCACAACTTCTCTGCTTTAGCACAAAATTCCCAATTTCGGACACAGAACTTAACACAGAAGGACACCCGTAAAGATCTCCTTCGGAGCGTGTGGTGTCTAGGAGTTTTTATCAGCGATCCCAAATTTTTCAACCACCAGATTTGCCAATAATAAGGAAATTAGCACACAAAAGAAGAAGACGAAGAAGAACAGAAAGGAGAAGAAACAAGAACAATACGAAGAGGACACCAAGAGAAGTAAATGAAGAACGTATGCTCTCACGATTCTAGAACACGCATCATCTTCCGTTCAGCCACCACACGTAAAAACATCATTTTCATCTTCATCCCTTTAGTTGGAACGGACAGGTATTGAAAGAACAGAAGGATTGCTTTTGTTTTCGGGGAAAAATGTGAACGAACAAAATTCAGGACGCAGACTGCATCGAGAAAGATCAATGTCTTGGCAGATTACCAAGCTTTTGATACACAATTTACTAATGAGACTTTCCCCGACGAGCTTATTTACCTCTCTATATTTACCTCTATATATATATGTACCTCTAAATTTATCTGTATATTTCCCCCTCCTCACTATTTACCTCTATGTTTACCCCTCTATATTTACCTCGAGCTTATTTACCCCGATACCTGGAGGCGGTGCAGTTTCATTTATTTCCCGAGACTCGAAAATGACGTGGGGTCCCGCTCACTTTCCGAGTTT
This sequence comes from Diaphorina citri, assembly GCF_000475195.1. NCBI lineage: Eukaryota > Metazoa > Arthropoda > Insecta > Hemiptera > Psyllidae > Diaphorina > Diaphorina citri. Next base: position 45,163 of record NW_007378969.1, on the reverse strand, counting down.
CCTGCCGAAATGGCACGTGGAAAATGTGATGGAACTTTGAGGGCTTTTCTGAGGTTCATTACGGGCAGCGATCCGAATTGCTATCACGTTTTCCACAGTCTATTGAAAGCAGAGACATCACAGATCACAGGGTTCATAAGAGGTTGCCAAATCTATCCGATTTGCAGTGATACCAGAAATGAGTCAAGACATCCTCACAAACCTGGCTCTCTGAAATACCAAAACAATCTTCGTTGAGCCGCCAACATTTACCGCAGACACAATAAATTAATATTCTTTTATTGATGTTTGTTTGTGGCATTCGCCTGTTCTTTCATTTCTTTCTGTCACACCCCTTTCAGTGCTGACTCCTGTTTTGGTGTTTTGACACACTCAGTGGCTAAATACGCTAATAGAAAGATGTGTCCATACATGGCCTACGGCCGTCGATCGACATCGTGTCGACGAAAGCCGCGTCCACACTGCCTCGATTACAAAGATTCACCTCTTCGATCGGTGGCCGTCGACTATATGTGGACACACCTTTTCAAGATTTTCTTTGTCCTTTTAAGCGCTAGGTCACGGGTTTGTTCTCGGAACGGCTCATTTTCTCCTATCCTATCCTCTTTTTCTCTTTGATTTGGGGCTGAAACTAAAGAAGGAACAACATGGTGAATACCACAGATACTTCGCCGTAAAACGTCTTTGGACAATCTTTATCCGGCATTTTACTACAGAAGGGTTAATAGGTCTGGAAGAAGGGTCAGAGATAGAAATTAAAAATGACTCTAAAGAAGGTTTAACCGATTATATTGAAACTGAAAAGGACAATCATGTAGAAAAAACAAATAGGTAGCAAAATTTGCTACCGTACCAGTTTTCTCGAATCTGCCGCAATGTAGGTACGACTATGTACCTAAAAATAATTTTGTTCTTTTTAATACTTCCCAGATACTCCAGATAGGGCTGAAAAGTTCCTTCTTTCACCACAAACTAGTGCTCATGGAAAATACTATTCATTCGCCTGTTTTTTCTCCTTTTTATTTTGATTTCGGAATTTGTGTTCTGACAATACGGAACACATGTAGAGGTAGATTGTGAATTCCGAATTCTTTTGTACTCTCGAGAGCACTTTCCATTTCCATTCTGTTCTGGAAGGATTTTTTTTTTTTTGCGTGAGCATGACGCTTTTCTTCTCTCTTTTCCTCCGCATCCTCTTTTTATTTCCATGTGATTGTCATATTTAATATGAGAGAATAAATCTCGAATAATATTAGAGAATAATGTCTGACAGGACGAATATTTACGTCACCCTCACCCTTTTTTACATCATTCAGTTCATATTGAATGAGTGGTTTTCACTTTTTTTTGGTGCTTTGCCCTTTAGTATCTACTTTACCGACAGTTGAACAGCATTGATCCTCTTTGACTCTGGAATTTTATGGGGACTTGGTCACACTTTTGCCTATCAATATTTTGAAAATTATTATCAATAGGGAAATCGTTATTTATTTACACCCAAATATGACTATTATTGTGTAGGATGCATATTCTGAGGCCCGCCTTCACCAATAATGTAATTTGTTCTAGGTTTATTCGCAAACTTCAAAACGGATCTTTTCAAAAATGTCCCCAATGTTTTTCGGAATTCGTTCGCTTCTGTTTGCCATCGGACCATTGCTTAACTCCGCCTACAAAAGCCCACTCCGAGGCTTAGGTGTAGGGGCAAACAGCCCTAAAGGATGGGGTTAAGCTTCTACGAATCTTGCCATCGGACCAAAAACGTGTCTTCGCTTCCTCCAAGTGTTGGCAAAAGTGTGATCGTATTAATTTCACAGCAAGCACGTGTAGTTATGTGTGTTGCCCTCAGCAATAACATTAATGTATTACCAGGGAAGTTACGTCAGTAATACCTATTACATACATAATAAATATTATATCCAGAAACATATTAAACTATGCTATATCAACAAACCAGGATATCTACTTTCATGATATACAGCTCTTCGGTGCTACCAAAGGCCCGTTGCACACACACCGGTTTCCAATAGTGATCGGCACCGATCACCGATCGGCACCGATCACCGATCGGCGCGTCTGGCTAGGGGACGTTAAACAGAGAGAAGACTAGCGTCTGGCTGCTCTTTCGATTACAGTAGGTAGGTAGGTAGGTGGATTTTTTGTGATTTTTTTTTTTTTTTGTTAATTTTTTTTTTCTCCGTTCTACTTCACTGGATCAGTTCGCATAGTAGGTATAGGTAGATGTTTCAATAAAACAGAAGCAATACATCCTAGACTACCAGACTGCATACAATGTATACCTGGGCTATACATACATCTACATACACATAAACCCCTGGTACTAATCACGCAAAAACACGAAACTAGTTACCTGAGTACAAAATAGTTCTTTTTTTCTCTCCCTCCCCCTCTTGTTCTCTCCCTCCTCTCTTTTTTTCGAGTTTCAAAGGCTTCAAGGTTTGAAGAGCAATTAGTTCACCTCTCTCCTTCCTCTTCTTCTTCTTCTTCTTCTTCTTCTCCCCCTCCCCTCTTCTTATACTCCCCCTCCCATACCTCGAGGAAAATGAAGTCTTCAAAGGTTGATTGTGTATTAGGGGTGTATTTTTACACAATGTATAGTTCGTACGGACCGGATAGTCTGTCCCTGTTAGCTTGAGAATATTGGATCTGAAAAAAAAAAAGGTACAAACGTACAGTCCACGTCAACTGGGAAGTCCGATGAGAGGATTTCTGAATAGTTTTTTTTTTTTTTTTTTTTTTTTAGAAAACTCTAAAATGAAATGATCCCTCTTTCAAAGACCGGCTGATGTTTTTCAAATCAATGAACCAACATCTCTACAGAAAAAAAAAAAAATCGTTTGTTGTCAATATTTGTCACACAGAAGAGAACGAATTGTGACGCTGACGCTGATTGGAAAAGTCGTTTTAGTCGTTCATCACGAAAAAATAGTTTTACAAGACCTGTCCGAAGTGTTAAACAGCAGCTTACCTGCTGACTGCTACACATAGACTGCCACAACCGCAGTCCATTAGTCACCGAGTCAGCAAAACAAACTAGAGCAGCACCAACAAGCATTCCACAGCAGCTTTCGTCACACATTTTCAGCTTAACCTCATTTTCAAATTAATCTCGTTTCCACATTTATTTTCACCGCATATAATTTTGCGAGAATTCCCCTTCATATTATTGTGAACTTTTAGCATAACTTTTCCAGCAAAAAATTCCCTCTCTAAATCCACATCATATTTTACGTCTTTTTCTTTTCCACCTTCTACTCCTTGACGATGTTTTTCTCAAGTTTATATGCATTGAAACTCGCATGAGATTTTCTATAGATCCTACGCTTTCCGCCTCCTTCATCTACTCTTCCTTCTCCTCTTTCTCTACTTCCTCCACTATTTCCTCGACTTCCTTGCTCTCTTCTTTCTCAACATTCCTCCTCCACCTTCTCTTCTTCCTTCTCTTCATCCGTTTCGTTTTTCTTTTCTTCAGTTCTTATATACCTTTTGAAAACTTTTGGAGAGCAGTCTCTTTTTCTTCTCTCCCATCTTGCTTTTCATACCTTCCATACCAAGTCTGTGTATTACTCTTCCTGCTTTCATTTCTTTCTGTCACACCCCTTTCAGTGCTGACTCCTGTTTTGGTGTTTTGACACACTCAGTGGCTAAATACGCTAATAGAAATATGTATTCTGTCCATACATGGCCTACGGCCGTCGATCGACATCGTGTCGACGAAAGCCGCGTCCACATTGCCTCGATTACAAAGATTCACCTCTTCGATCGGTGGGCGTCGACTATGTGTGGACACACCTTTTCAAGATTTTCTTTGTCCTTTTAAGCGCTAGGTCACGGGTTTGTTCTCGGAACGGCTCGTTTTCTCCTATCCTGTCCTCTTTTTCTCTTTGATTTCGGAACGATAAGACTCCGTTTTACAGGGATGACCTCAATCAAACCTCTTGAGAGAAAAAGGACTTTTCCGTCAGAAATATGACCAGAAATGATGTACGTATTTGTGATTATGTCAGTGTGTATTGTGAAAATTAAGTTTCTCCTTGTCTGTGAAATTTCACCTGGAAATACCGAAAGGGCTGAATTATCTTTCTCTTTCTTATTCCCTCCTTCTCTTCTCTCTCTCTCTCTCTCTCTCTCTCTCTCTCTCGTTAAAAAAGTTTATTTTTCTTTGGTTGGCATCAGAGTGGAGAATGTAGATTTTATGATAATACAGAGTCGTACATCTAGATTTGTTGTGACGTGTATAAATACACCTCTGACGTATAAATATACCCCTGATTATTATTCACATTAGAAGAAACCGTTTTATTTATACTTTTTTTTATTTATACTTTCTTTTTCTTTTTTAGAGGAAATTTCAAAATAATATATAAAAACGTAAGACAGTACCTAATGAACTTTCGTCTAAGGACTACTGTATTACAAGTTTTTAGCTGAATTTCCTTTAGGGATGCGCTACTCATTTTTCGACAAAGTCACGACTATGGGTCAGGGTGGGTTTTTTTGTGGGTACACCATTGGGACTCTTACAATGTCAAAGGAGGCAAAACATGATGACAAATAAAGAGATAAAGTTTGATCAAGGGTGGAGTTAATGCCTACCGGTTGGAGCTTCGAACTCTTGACGTTTGCGCCCCTCCCTGCACCCTTGATGATATATTCTCGCCCATTTTTTGATGTTTCTCCATTTTAGAAAGTCAGGTTAATAATGGGGGAGTGAGGTGTGAATTAAAGTCTTTTCAATAAAGGTAATGCTTACTTGTTAATCAACGAGCTATTTTTTGACGAGTGCGCACCCAAAGGTCATCGGACTTCCCAGTTGAAGTGGACTGTACTGGTCTATATACTGGTACATAGGTGGACTTTTTTCAGCAGTACTCTCTCCAGTAACAATATCCACAGTACTTTTTGTACAAATAAAGGGGAAATTTATCAAAATTCAGATCTTTTTCTGGAATATAGGTACTGTTCGTAGAAAATGATTCTCATTTTATTTATTTATTAAATGTCATGTCGGGTTCGATTCCCGCCCGGGGCGGATTTTATCCTGATGGGATAATGTTCGTTCTCGGAACGGCTGGCTTTCTCCTATCCTGTGTTTCTTCGATTTCGGGACGATAACCTCTTGAAAAAAAAATCAATAAAGGTAGAACTAGCACACTCTGTATAGCAGATACAAAAAGACATCTTTTCTTTATTCTGCTATCGCCATTCGGCGAAAGCTAAAGCCGCTACAACAACAACAACAACCGATCGGCGCGTGTGCAAGGTCCCCATTCCGACGTGTGCTTCACTACCGGTAAATCGGTCGTCCAAAACCGGTGTGTGTGCAACGGGCCAAAGGCTACTATTGGCCATATGGATGAAGTTTTATTTGCCAAAGGGCCGGACGTTGAAGTTAAAAATCAGCCAGTCAGACTGCTAAATCCAATATAAGAAACCTAATTTAAGCTGGTGTTATTTCTGAACCAATTATTGTATAGAGGCCTTTTTTTTCTGTCGATGAAGTTCCAGTTACCTCACTGGACCACTTTTTTTAGTTTGTGGGCGATTTCTTGAGTTTCTCTTCCACATTTCCCTGACTAGGTATGCTGCACTAAGTCGTCTACTGAAGTGACTAGGTATGCTGCACTAAGTCGTCTACTGAAGTGACTAGGTATGCTGCACCAAGTCGTCTACTGAAGTGACTAGGTATGCTGCACTAAGTCGTCTACTGAAGTGACTAGGTATGCTGCACTAAGTCGTCTACTGAAGTGACTAGGTATGCCGCACTAAGTCGTCTACTGAAGTGACTAGGTATGCTGCACTAAGTCGTATACTGAAGTGACTAGGTATGCTGCACTAAGTCGTCTACTGAAGTGACTAGGTATGCTGCACTAAGTCGTCTACTGAAGTGACTAGGTATGCTGCACTAAGTCGTCTACTGAAGTGAGCATGTGAGTTCAGAGTTGTGAGAGACGAGGGCTATCTGACTTTCTCTAACTTTTCCCAATTCTATTTGGGGTCGGCGTTCTTTCGAGGGCTTTACGAAGAACTATACTACTTTACGTTTTGCACTTGGAACCATTTCATCTAGAGCCACCACTGAGAGACGAGGGCTATCTGACTTTCTCTAACTTTTCCCAATTCTATTTGGGGTCGGCGTTCTTTCGAGGGCTTCACGAAGAACTATACTACCTACTTTACGTTTTGCACTTGGAACCATTTCATCTAGAGCCACCTCTCTAACTTTTCCCAATTCTATTTGGGGTCGGCGTTCTTTCGAGGGCTTCACGAAGAACTATACTACTTTACGTTTTGCACTTGGAATCATTTCATCTAGAGCCACCAGCCACCACTGACTGTGTTACTGCTGACTTCTTTACTATTCAATTAAAATTTATAAGCCAAACACACAAACACCGTTCTGCACATGCAAACATGAACCCAATGGTCTCGCTCGATTGATTCATTGATTTTCTCTTCCATACATATCCCAAGCAATTCCTTATATTGCATACGTTCCATGTACTTGATATTGAATAAGTTCCACCATAAGCCAAACACACAAACACCGTTCTGCACATGCAAACATGAACCCAATGGTCTCGCTCGATTGATTCATTGATTTTCTCTTCCATACATATCCCAAGCAATTCCTTATATTGCATACGTTCCATGTACTTGATATTGAATAAGTTCCACTAGTATCGTAAATAGCCAGGTGCAAAGTGATAAAGTACAACTTAATTAGAAACCATAGTGCACAGCAACTGCACAAGTCACTGACTAGTAACTATAGTAGTCAGGAGTAAGGAGGCTCATTGCAGTAGGTAGTAGGTGCATTACAAGTTTTTAGCTAAATTGCATTACAAGTTTTTAGCTACTGCATTACAAGTTTTTAGCTAATAGTGCACAGCAACAGCACAAGTCACTGACTAGTAGTCAGAGCTAAGGAGGCTCTGATATTGCAGTACTACTAGTACTAGTAAAAACCATAGTGCACAGCAACAGCACAAGTCACTGACTAGTAGTCAGAGCTAAGGAGGCTCTGATATTGCAGTACTACTAGTACTAGTAAAAACGTAAGACAGTACCTAATGAACTTTCGTCTAAAGACAACTGTATTACAAGTTTTTAGCTGAATTTCCTTTAGGGATGCGCTATTCATTTTTCGACAAAGTCACAACTATGGGTCAGGGTTGGGTTTTTTGTGGGTACCTACACCTTTGGGACTCTTACAATGTCAAAGGTGGCAAAATATGATGACAAATAAAGAGATAAAGTTTGATCAAGGGTGGAGTTAATACCTACCGGTTGGAGCTTCGAACTCTTGACGTTTGCGCGCCTCCCTGCACCCTTGATGGTTATTCTCGCCCATTTTTTTTTATGTTTCTCCATTTTAGAAAGTCAGGTTAATAATGGGGGAGTGAGATGTGAATTAAAGTCTTTTCACTAAAGGTAGGACTAGCACACTCAACAGCAGCAACAACTTGAACCAGTAGTTGTTGGTTGATTAATTAGCACTCTTATTCACTCTAACGAAACTTTTTTTTTTTAAAATCTGAAATTGAAGTGATTTTTTCTGACTTCCTCGTATGTATTTTGATTCTAAATGATGAGTGATATGATCATTACACACACGCGTATAGTTACCTGGGTCTGAGTACAAAAAATTTAGGTTGTATGGTCATAGTAACGGTTTAGGATTTACCTTCACTTTAATGTCTAAAAGTAAATATAGGAAATCTCTATCAAATAGTAAGTTAGAGCTATTAGTTCCTCTTACCTCTAACTAATCTTTGGTCTATTTTTATTGTTTTACCTCGTTGAATCGACATGGATATTCCAATGTTTAAACCTTTAAATGTTTGAAACATCATCAGACTAATCAATAAATTACTCGTATAAAATACCTGTTCGTAAGTCACTTAATTTTTCTCTAGTGAACCTATAATATTACCTATTACATATTTCCTCTATTAGTTCCTCTTACCTCTACTAATCTTTGGTCTATTTTTATTGTTTTACCACGTTGAATCGACATGGATATTGAAATGGTTCAATTTAAACCTTTAAATGTTTGAAACATCATCAGACTAATCAATAAATTACTCATTACCTGTTCGTAAGTCACTTAATTTTTCTCTAGTGAACCTATAATATTACCTATTACATATTTCCTATTTTTGAAAGGGTATAGGCAAAGAAAGTAGAATATTCCCTACAGTTTTCCGTTGTTTCCGTTCTATGTTTGGTCAAAAGATCCACTGTAGAGTGTAACTGTGTAGATTTCCTAAGGTCTACAAACAATCCAATGTTAGGTTCCTCAATTTGAGTGCAGCCATAAATCGCTTACTCAAATTAAACAATGAAACATTCTGCACATCCTTGACATTTTCCATGGGAAGAATCATCATCAAATTTTGCGACATGATTGCAGATATGATCTCTATGCTATATCTCAATTCAATTCTAAGCTCGTAGTGTTCACGAGGGTATAGGCAAAGAAAGTAGAATATTCCCTACAGTTTTCCGTTGTTTCCGTTCTATGTTTGGTCAAAAGATCCACTGTAGAGTGTAGCTGTGTAGATTTCCTAAGGTCTACAAACAATCCAATGTTACGTTCCTCAATTTGAGTGCAGCCATATATCGCTTACTCAAACTAAACAATGAAACATTCTGCACATCCTTGACATTTTCCATGGGAAGAATCATCATCAAATTTCGCGACATGATTGCAGATATATAGGAATTTCATTCATTAGATCTACTTCGCACTCTAATCATCTCGTACTCTCAAGTTCATTGATAAAAATCTTCATGTCCACTACTATGATCTCGTGGATCACTATGCTATATCTCAATTCAATTCTAAGCTCGTAGTGTTCACATAATACTCGTACCTAGAGTGTTGATATTCTATTCTATTCTATTCTTGATGACAATTATGTGACTGAGATGTAAATTATGAAGTGCCGTACACACCATGAATTGAATTCGAATAGAATCAGATTCAATGATGATCTCATCAAAATGTGATGTCATGGTGTACAAAAGAACCCCACTGTAGCTCAGAGTTTGGACTCGTAATCCAGGGGACTGGGGTTCGATTCTCAGTAGCGACATGGAAATTTAGTAGCGTCATATTGAGGAGGACATTTGTAAAAGCTTTGAACACATGAATAGGTTTTGCAGAGTGTTCCACCAATAGGAAGCTAAACTTGGGTTTTATTGACAGTATAAGGTAGGTAGATATATAGCTTCTCAAATGAAAGGTGAAATGGAGAGGTCAATTCAGCATGTTAGATGTTACTCCCAACTCCTATCATTCCATAACTGAAGCGTCATATTGAGGAGGACATTTGTAAAAGCTTTGAACACATGAATAGGTTTTGCAGAGTGTTCCACCAATAGGAAGCTAAACTTGGTTTTATTGACAGTATAGGTAGGTAGATATAGCTTCTCAAATGAAAGGTGAAATGGAGAGGTCAATTCAGCATGTTAGATGTTACTCCCAACTCCTATCATTCCATAACTGGTAGAAGTCGTTAGTAGGTACTCACAAATCCACCGACATAGATCCAATATGTCTTGTTGATAGGCACCACAATTTCAGCTACTTGAAGAAGAGTCACCTCCACGGATGTGTGTAGGACTATACCACCTCCAAATCGTCCTGTCACTTGTCGCCAGATGTTGCTTTACGCAGACCAAAGTCCTCTATACATGTAGAATGAATCTTATCTTCAACTTCAATGACTTCCCTCAAGCAAATAAAACTCAAACACAATTTGACTGTGATCACTATAAAACAAATGGGGTTTATTTATACTTTATAATAAACAGAATACAAGTTTACACAACTGGAAAATAGCAATTTTCCTTCGGAAAGGTCCTGAAAAACCTCACTTTCAGCTTTCCAATTTTCTCAATTTTCTTTTCTTCAAGCAAATAAAACTCAAACACAATTTGACTGTGATCACTATGAAACAAATGGGGTTTATTTATACTTTACAAGAAACACAATACAATTTACACAACTGGAAAATAACAATTTTCCTTCGGAAAAGTCCTGAAAAACCTCACTTTCAGTCTTCCAATTTTCTCAATTTTCTTTTCTTCTCTAATTTTCCTTCGGAAAGGTCCTGAAAAACCTCACTTTCAGCTTTCCAATTTTCTCAATTTTCTTTTCTTTCCTAAAATTTTCTAGCTTCAGATTTTCGCTCCGAAAAAAACCGCATCACAACGAGCACAAAATAAGATCTCGAATTCTACCAAAAGTAGAAATCGTGAATGTAAAACCAAAAATGTAAACAAGGTTTTTGAACCCGGTAAAATTCAAAATCTATACAAATAAAACTATTCCTGTTCGTGACAGGATGTGCGGGTTCGATTCCCGCCCGGGGCGGATTTTATCCTGATGGGATAATGTTCGTTCTCGGAACGGCTGGCTTTTTCCTATCCTGTGTTTCTTCTCTCTTCGATTTCGGGACGATAAGACCATAGCAGTTACAGTTCCCTCTGTCAAACATCTTATAAAAATTAAGTTTCCCCTTGTCTGTGAAATTTCACCTGGAAATACCGAAAGGGCTGAATTATCTTTCTCTTTCTACTTTCTTTTTCTTTTTTAGAGGAAATTTCAAAATAATATAGTCACCCGCTTTTGTTTAACCTGAGAAACCCTTTTCCTTTCCCCTCAGTTTCTCCTTTCCACTCAGTTAAACCTGTTTAACTAATTTCTGACCCAGAAACTAAGTGGTTCCCAAATTGCGACCTCGATGGAGGTAGAGAGAATGAGTTCAATAAATAATATGTACACATTATATGTGTACATATAATAGGCAAAATTATCGTCTTTCCATTTCTGATACTCGTGTACTTTTAATAGCAGGTGAAATAGGAAGGTAGGTAACGAGAGGGGAAGAGTTAGGTAGGGAGAGAGGTAAGTAGGGGAGGAAGGAAGAGAGGGAGGTAAGAAGGGTAGGAATGAAAATTGGAAGAGAAGTAGGTACATAGATGAGAAGGGAGAGTGAAGAGCTAAGTAGGAAGAAAGGAAAGTCGAGAGTTAGGAAGGAAAGAAGGACAGAAAGAAGGTACACTGAGAAAAAAACTATAGGGTGCCGGAAGTCCAATCGGGTGACTGGGTTCCGGCACTCTAATATTGAACTCTATATCGGAAAGCTCGACACCATGATATAGTAAGAAGGGAAGGAATGAAAATTGGAAGAGAAGTAGGTACATAGATGAGAAGGGAGAGTGAAGAGCTAAGTAGGAAGAAAGGAAAGTCGGAATGAAGGAAGGACAGAAAGAAGGTACACTGAGAAAAAAACTATAGGGTGCCGAAAGTCCAATCGCGTGACTGGGTTCCGGCACTCTAATATTGAACTCTATATCGGAAAGCTCGACACCATGATATAGTTGATATAGTATTCCGTGTTGGAATGCTAAATAAATCAGGAGAAGTAAACTAATAATAGAGTTTTTCCACCCTAATTTTTGGCACCCTATCACCAATTTTTTTCTCAGTGTAGGTATAGGTATCAGGCTGTATTTAGGAGGGGGGCGAGGGCCCTCCCCCCGTCCATTAGTGTTTGGACAATCGCCCCCCCCCCCCCCCCCTCGGCAAAATCGTGGATACGGCCCTGATAGGTACTAATAATAGAAATAAATAAAAGCCTACCCATTACCCATGCTCTTACCACTCTGTTCATGTATTGTTTGTTTTTCTCCGACGATAGGCAGGATTCTCTATGCTCTTCTCAAGAGGATAATGAGTGCTTGCATCTACTTGAAGCACATGGCAATCAAGTCTATTATCCTCTAATGGAAAAGTGTACATCAACAGTCTTGATAATATTGGCGAAGACTTTAACAATGAATGCTCAGGACATCATGCAATATTGATGATGAAATGGGTGGGTAAATGAGGACATCATTCAATTGAAGATGTATGTACGAGTTATGGATGAGTAGGCATAAGTATAATATAAGTGTATGATTTAAACCAGATAAGTCTCAATAAAAAGAAGATAATTCTCAGTGCAAGAAAGATTTCTCTCAATAACAACTTGGAAAATCTCATTAAAAACTTGAAATATCTCAATAGAAATCAGAAATTCTCTATAAAAACAAGATGATTCTCAATAAAAACTACATATTATCTGTCTCAATAGAAATTAAAAATTCTCTATAAAATAAGATAATCTTATATTATAAAAACAATTTTCAATATAAACAAGATCTCAATAAAATTTATACATATAATTAGGTAGATATTTAGAATTTAGAAAAACACGTGAGGACTTTTCAAACAATGTGTAAATTTCTGTGCACTCTCACTAGTCTCATCTCACGCCCATATTTCAGCATCCTATCCCTATATTATTCAACATCATATCCCCATTGTTTTGCATCCGTTGTAAGCCATCTGAATTCAGCATGTAAGTTAAATTCAGCGTATGTAGACTATATCTTTAGAATGTAGACACTGTCTACTAGAGTGTATCGTCAGAAGGTGCTAGGTGTGTGTCGATATGTCAATTTATCCGAACTGAAAGAAAAGAAGCTGTTGCACTGTATTCATCAAGAGTAGATGTGCAACTGGAAAAGTCAGCAAGAAAACTCATAAAAGAAACAAAAGAAGATGGAAAAGACTGGAAAAATGGAGATGAGACAGAAAATTATACGTTAACCCGTTCTGGTATCGTGGGGACTGTAAAGTTGCTGGGAATGGCAGTCCAGACACTTTTACCATTGAGAGGGTCAAAAAGGAGAGTCATTTTCAACAGGAAGCACTACTAAAAATGGCGGTTCTTTCGTGGATGTGCATTTTTCTTGGAGTTGTAGTCTTGTACTAGAGCTTGTATATGTTGAGGAGGAGGAGGAGGAGGAGCAGGATGAGAAAAAGAGGAAGTGTTGAACTGTGAAAAAGTGATACACATGTGAAGAAGTGATACACAACCATATCTCCTTTTAGTGTCTTTCTGTGTCTCTCCCAGCCGAATTCTACATTAATTTGTATCATATTGGTCCAACTTCAATACAATCTCAAAAGCAAATACCTACGTAGGCATGAGTAACGAGCGATTTCTCGTCTTGTTATGTAATATAGCAGGTTATAGTTTTTTTTTTTACTTTCTATTATCTACTACAGTGTAGCGAGCTGTATTAGTATTTTAGAACATTTTATCCTAAAAGCAAACATTCTATGAGCTGAAGCAGTCAAAGAGGTTAAGAAAAGGTAAGGTTGTAGTCGGAAAGAGAAAAGAAACTTGAGGAAAATTGAGAAGAGACAGGACAAAATGAATTTTTTTCTTCCTGTCAAAAAACTTTTTCAATTTTATTATTATTACTTTCCGTTGTCATATGTTGAGCATATTATTCGTCCCTTTTTCTTCTCGTTTTCAGTATTTTATATTAAAAATGTATTATCAAGTTCCCAACAAGTTTCGCCCTCACTCCAGTTGTCATTGTCTCTTTGCAAACGGAACTGAACAAGTTTGTAAGTTGGGAAAGAAAGAAGATAGGTACTGAGAACTGCCAATATTGTTCCAAAGCATCCGTTTCGAACAAAAGTCGTGGAAAAGATATTGCAACTAGCAGTAGAGAATAAAATATTAAAAATGGAGACCATATCTACGTATAACAGGTAGTTATGTAATCATTGTATCTACGATTTTATTTTTTAGTGCATCATGGAGAAACCAATCTATGAAAATTGTACATACAAAAGAACACTGTTCAAACCACAGCTCAAATTGTATTTGTAATTTCTTTATTGGAAAATAATGAATAAATTTAGTACAGAGAATCTTAATTCTAATAAAGTATTAAACAAAAAGAAATACATGGATCCGAATTTCTCTTTTCCCCCAGATCAAACAATAGCTTCTAGGCAAAATGACTGCCAAAAGAAAGAGTTCACTCTTGTGAGAACCCTTCTATTTCCATTTCCAACGAGAGAAAACCAGACAGCATCAGGAAAGAACCCGATGGAACCATCCTTAAAGGAATTTATTGCCTTATGGATGGTTCTTTTCTGCTGCTGTCCAAGCTTCATATAAACGGAATGGGATGGATGGTAAAAAATGGCATTTCTCCTGCAAAACAGAAACAGATAGTAAATGAAATCAAATGAACCTTTGCTGGTATACTTCAACATTGAGTCTGAGAAATGGAGAGTAGTCCTTCTCTCTGGAAATGATAAAGTATGATTGATGCACCGCCCAAAACTTGACAGGCCGTTTTTCTTCCAGAGTAGGTTGTAGGTATGCTTACAGATGTATAGACAGGGTCTAGTAGGTAGTATAGGTATGCTTACAGACATACATATATAGACAGGGTCTAGAAAGTAGTAGGTATGCTCACAGATGTATAAACAGGGTCTAGTAAGTAGTAGCTATGCTTACAGACATATATACAGGGTCTAGAAAGTAGTAGGTATGCTCACAGATGTACAGACAGGGTCTAGTAAATAGTAGGTATGCTTACAGATGTATAAACAGGGTCTAGTAAGTAGTAGGGTTTGCTTACAGTTATACAGACAGGGTTGTCTTGAAGGTAGAGAACGGTGTTCTTTTTCTTCGTCTTTTCCCGTGTTCAGACAGGATCGGCGTTTTTTGTCAGTCCCTCATTCAATCCTAGGCTATTAAATGGGGATGTACTATTTTTTATGGTGAAAATATGACTCTCTCTCTCTAACTTTTTTTCACTCTCACTCTCCCTCTCAGTTGAAAATATGGCTTTCTCTCTCCTCTCCGTGTAACAAACAGCCCCTATCCACCACCTCCCCCAACACAGAACAAAAGGTTCACACAATGGAAACCACCATTGCGCACAACATATACATAAATAGATATGTATATGTTATGTTTGCAATGTTGTATTGCAATGTTGCAACATTTCACACTTGAGTAAAGTCGAGGAAACGTTTAGCGAATAAAATCACCTATACCGAAACCTTGTTGCAACGAATTGAAAGAAGAAAAGGGAGAGGAAGAAAAGAAGAAGAAAAACCTACCTAGTTTAAAAAGTAGGTAATAAAAACACACAAAAAAGGAAAAGCACAAGAAAAGTAAAAGTTCATGACGTTATAGCTTGCAAATTGGCGCAGTCTCGTGAGGACAAACATCTATGAAAGAGTAGAGATCAGTGGTGACAACATGGCAACAAATGGCAACATTAGGTACAACCTAAGAAACAACAGTAAACATTAAAGTATAGGTCAGGCATTATACAAATTTAATTTAATTTTAATTAAAATCTACGAATAGGTCGGGGAAGTCAAATCAATTTGCTTCAAAAGCCAAACGTTTAGGAAAGTTCAAACTAAAGGCCGCCCCGGAAGGCATCATGTTCAAAATAGAAAGCGAATACCTATAAGAAAAAGAAAGAAAATTAAGAAAGAAAAGTCGAAGAAGGAAAAGAAATCTGGTGTGAACGTCACACAACTTTCCAATACCTCTACTCGTATACAAGTATACATATTAGTAATAATTGAAGTTAACAACGTTGTTTGCTGCTTGTGCCTGGAAGGGTCTTTGAAATATACCTACCTATGTGTAGTTAGTGATTAATGCCAATAATATGTACATCAAATACGAAATACTCAAGTATTTACTTCACTTTTTGGCCTCAGGACTCAAAGCAGATATTTCCACCCTTTTTCGGCTGTTTCCCATTATTTTGAAATGTTGACCCAATTCCAATACATTACCTAGTTATGGCAATGTAGGTATAGGTTCCCTATACATACAAAATGTAATAGAAAGTCAAAAGGCCCCGAGAAAAAAGAAAATCGTTGTGAGTGAATTTTTTAAGCCCACTTCTAGGCTGACAGGGGGAGGGAGTCCAATTCCATTTTTCCTCCTTCTTTTTTACTGACTTGGGGGCAGAAAGTAAATATTTCTTTTGCAGATTAAACTCTGTTTATTTGAACAAGAGAGAGAATGGAGAGAAAAGGAGAAAAAATTCTACCCTGCTCTGAACATCACATGACTTTCTTGGAAACGTGCCGGACTTTCTCGCATCCAATACTCGACATACCTAAACTACTTTTATAGTTTAGGTACGCCAGCCTAGTTAGCTTAGTTGGTAGTGCGTCTGCCTTGTAAGCGCTAGGCCGCGGGTTCGATTCCCGTAACACCACCAAGAAACCAAAACGCCAAGCTCGGAGGTGAACTCTGCATTAATTAAATAATAAATTATCCGCGCCCGAATATGACAAGCTAGCTAATGAGAAAACAATAAATAAGTGTGAAGCCAAAGTAGGAGGAGACCATCTGACTGTAGCCAAGAACGAGAGAGATTTAAGTGAAATAATAATCGAAAACTCATTTATAATAAATTATTCAATTCTGATCTTTTTCGAGGCCCGGCCTAGACGTGGAGCTTTTGACTTGGACTTTCATGTTTTATCATTAAGAGGCACAAACAAGTTCAAAATAAACAACAGCCAAACGATATACAAGATCTACCTAATATGTACGTTGGACCTACCTATTCTGCAGTAGTGGTACTGTTGATAAAAGCAACATTCCTCAAAATAAACCACACTTTTGTTCTGTCAGATCACAGGATAAATCACTCTTCTTAGATTCCTTCAAAAGGATAGGTTTGTGAAAGACTCCTTGAAATCTCTTTGTAGGCAATATTTTCCGGGAATCATTCAGCAGAACTAAGAATAGGTAATTCAATTGATCCTCTTGTAATCCAAACTACTTAAAATGATTATCGGCTTTTACGTTACTTTACTTATTCCTTTATCACGGGGAGTTGAACCAGCTAGACTGTTAATCCAAGCTCTGTTTTCTTTAAACGGATTCTTCTCCAGAACTTGGATGTCTTGAACGTCCCCAGAGTGACTCTATTTGTAGTGTAGCTGTAGACCGATCTACTTGGATGTCTTGTGTCTTGAGATAGAGTCAGACTATTCTTAGTGTAGACCGATCCAGTCAGTTTGAGCAGTTATACGGATAGACAAATCATATATAGAAATAGAAATATACAAAAGTACCGCAGCACTCGAGTAATTAATCCAGTGAGTAATATGGTGACGCGGCTTTGGACCAATCAGAATCCAGAACCGAGAATCCACCAGGCTTTGGACTTTGGATTTGTCGAGAATTGAGAACTCAGAATCACAACTTTTCATAAAAATACAGTCGAACTAAGTTGCCCATCTATTTTTCTTCATTTCGCAAGTTCAGATTCGGGAAATAGATTTTTTGAATCTTGATGAGCCCAATAGATATTTGAACTTGGGTTATGTCCAAATACCTAGTTGCAGTGTCACTTCCGAACTCAGGATTAGAATTATTCTTACCGTTTTTATTATTATTGGATACTAGGTATCCCTAGTCCTACCTAACCTAACCTAACAAATAATCGTCAGGATTAGAAGTCCCATCAACATCAACACAATAATGATTCCACAACCAGACTGATGGATCATTGATAATAATTTATTAGACAAGATATATTATGGTGACGATTTTGTAGGTAATATAAACCTGGTCAATCATGCAATGTTTTCCTTTTTATATTGACTAAAGGCCCTTCCCACTTGTCGTCCAGAAAAAAATCGTGTGGTGTGTAGTGGAAAAACTCTCATTTAAGTTCCATTGACTACAGGATATTTGGAAAAATCGGATTAAACTCACGACAAGGGGGAATAGGCCTTGAGATGTTTGAAATTTTATGTTCTGCACTACATGAAGGCTGGTATTTTGTTCATCCCTTAAAATCCCTGGTATTTTGTTCATAAAGATGATCTTTATGAACAAAATACCAGGGATTTTAAGGGATTTTTAACCATTTTAAGGGATAATAATTTTTATTTATCTAATAAAAATACATTAATTATTCAAAGTCAATATTCAAGGGTATTTGAGTGAAATTTCGAGTGTATGGCCGCCATACACGCCCTACATGGACGCTACGCCACTGTAAAGATGGGTATTTCAAATTATACTTATAAGGCCAAAGCGTCACAACAAAATCGACTCAACGTTTACCTCCAAACAGGGCACGCCAAAATTTACAATCTCCCGAGCCGTCCACTTGAACCAAGACCAAGTTAAATAATAATATTGGTCCAAAGTCCATGAACCATCTCCGGAGGCAGTGCTCTGTCATTTATTGATTTATAATTTAATTTAGCCTCCTCTACTAATTAACAAGTACACGATCTCTTGCCTCCTCCTTGTTGGGATTAACGTGATGTGTATGTGTACCTTCCTCGTAAAGCTTAGCGAGTTCTCGACCTGTACTGGGTCGAAGAGAAGACTTCGCGATGTGCTGAGCCGATTTTTAGCAATTAAAATAATTCGTTCCAGCCTAGTTATCTTAGTTGGTAGGGCGTCTGCCTTGTAAGCGCTAGGCCGCGGGTTCGATTCCCGCCCGGAAAAATCCGCCCCGGGCGGGAATCGAACCCGCGGCCTAGCGCTTACAAGGCAGACGCACTACCAACTAAGCTAACTAGGCTGGCGGACTGATGATTGAGGCACACGAAAAACGCCGAAACCGTCAGAACTCGGGAAAAGGCGAAGACTTCTGTTGTTTAGTGACCTCTGTTTAGTGTTGTTACAGCTCCCTCTATCAAACTGAAAAGGAAAAAAAAAAATCAATCATAAGTTTTAATTAATAAAAATGAAAATTACACAATTGGAAGTTGAGTTAACATTAAAATCATTAGATCTAGATATTCATTATTCTCAAATTCCCCTCTGATATTCATTAAATACAATCTAACAAAACACTCTTTATTGTGTCCTTATCGCCCAGCCAACATTAAAATTATGAATATTATACAAAAACTCTATTAAAATGAACATTAAAATATTGTGAATAGGTATACAAGAACATGATTAAATTGTTCTTCTCGAAAGGGTGTGGAGAAAATTGTGTTTGATGTAATAATAAAGATATCAATGATGAAGGAGGAGAAGGGAGAGGAGAAGGAGGAGGAGGAGAAGGAGGAGGAGGAGGGGGAGGAGGAGAAGGAGGGGGAGGGGAAGGAGAAGGAGGGGGAGGAGGAGGTGGAAGATGTGGAGAAGGAAGAGAAATGAAGGAATAAGAGATCAGTGGCGAAAAAGAAAAAAAAAAAGAGATGAAAATGTAGATGAACTAACCAAATAGGAGTTTAACAACAGACGGACAATCAAGTCTAATAACAATAAGTACCTTAACCTACTTACTGCGATTGACATCTCCACGAATAACATCAACATTAACAACAGTGCCCTAAATCACCAAAGTATCCATGAACATGAATGCAATAATAACGAAAAATATTTGTGGTGTTTGAAACTTCAACTTTCATTCATCATACATGTAAGAGGCCATTGACAATAAACTCTAGGAAAGTTCTTACTAATAAAAATAGAATGAAAACAGAGTATAAAATGTCACTGTAGGTATTATAATTTGAAATTTAAATAAACTGTCTTTAGTTTTTAATACCTAAAATTAAAAGCACAAATTTCTTTAAATTCTTTAAAATGTTTGGAAATTTGGAAAATTAATCGCAATTTCGCAATATGGCTGACTTTGAAAAGAAAGCCGGTGACATGTTTTACTCTGCGCAAGAAAATCCGCCCCGGGCGGGAATCGAACCCGCGGCCTAGCGCTTACAAGGCAGACGCACTACCAACTAAGCTAACTAGGCTGGCCTTTGATAATCAAAATTCAAAAATCCTAAAAATGAAAAAAATTAAAATCCGTAAAAAATTAAAAATCCTGAAAACAAACCGGAAACCGGTAGAAAAAGGAGAATAGAGGATTACAGTTCAGGTATACCCACGATCACGGCTCACTCCCGATGACGATATCCCGATCGCAAAGGGTCCGTTGCAAAATTAATAATTTGTAGGGGTGTGACGCTGTCCCTTTCACTTTTTGAGTTTGAGCACATGTCACAATTTTTTGTGAAAAATTCTTGCTTTCATATTCGAAATCTAAATACTATAGGATCTAGCTCGGTACATTAAAGAAAAAAAAGTCATATACCTATTTTAATTTCAATTTATTTATTTGACGGGTCATACAACCCAGCAATACAAAATTACATCAACAATGGTTTTCCGGAAAATTTGTGAAAACTTTTTGCCAAAAACTGATTTCGCGCGTTGTACCGTTGGCAACAGTGCCTTTACATGAGCATACCCAATTTTCGTCCAGAATCCTTATCTTTAAGCACGTGATAATCAAGAAAAGAAAGAGTAAAGTTCAGTAAAGCTGTTAAGCTGCATGTAAATTGTAAAGCTAAAGCTAAAGCTTAAGCTGTGAGTGAAGTGCGGTGGAGTGAAGGTAGGATAAAATCCGCCCCGGGCGGGAATCGAACCCGCGGCCTAGCGCTTACAAGGCAGACGCACTACCAACTAAGCTAACTAGGCTATCTCACTGTTTTTCTTTACTACTTTAATGGAACTTCATATTCCACAACTCCACTGAAGCAATTCAGCTAAAACTATTGCCGGGCTGTGTTACTTTGAACAGGGAGGATAAAAGCTTGAAATTCCCCCCTTACTTGAGACTTCAGAAATAACAAAGGTTTAGTGCGAAGGGCGTCCACTTGTGAAAATTTTGTAGCCATCAAAACCAAATGTCAGCCAAAAGCAAACGCCCCAGGGCTGATTGAGAGGCTGACGAAAAATACCAATCCCGTCTATACACAGGAAAAGGTGAGGAAGAATAAGAAGTGAAGTTACGAAGAGGGGTCCCATTGTGGGCGTCAGACCTAGAGCCCCGGCCCTACCTACTCGGCCCTATGTCAGCCCTGTGTCTATCTAAGAGGCAAGTGTGACTAACGTGGTGGTTTGATTAGATAAACGCACGCGATTCGATTCTCGGACATGACACAAAAATATAGAAACATTGCTGCTGCTCTGGGTTGTAACTAGTAAACTATTAAACTTGTCAGATAAAGTAACTCTACTTTGGAATTGGATTTAGATATAAAGTAACTAGGTACCTACTTGAGAAGTTACTATCTGAAGCTCAGTTTGTGAACAATGTAACCACATTGGATTTGGATTTAGATGAACTAACCTCTTGAGATTACCATGGAGTTACTCTTTCTTTAGTCTGGCTGGAGCTGAGGGATGGTAAACAGGGAGTAAACCAGCTTAGTCTGGCTGGGGAACTTTAAACAGAGAGGATAGCCTCAAATTTCTCTTCCTAAAGAAATAGCAAAGGTTGCAAAAGGTTGAGTGCGAAGGACATCCACTCGTAAAACATTTGTAGCCAAAACCAAAATATGTCAACCGAGGACTGATGATTGAGGCACACGAAACCGTCTGAACTCGGGAAAAGGCGAAGACTTCTGTTGTTTGTTGTTGTTGTTGTTGTTGTAGCAGTGACGACAATTCAGCAGTCATCTCCAAATTCTAGACTCGTTGGTAGATTTGGTAGATTGGTAGATTGCCTCCACAATGGCCGGTTCTCCGTACCGAGGCGACCTGGGACATTCGCGGATCCACACAAGGACACAACAATGTTCCAGCCAAGGGCCATTACTTCCAGTTTACTTCCAGTTCACAGATCAGCATCAACTTCTGTTGTTTAGTGACCTCTGTACTCTGTTTCGTATTGTTACAGCTTCCTCTATCAAACTGAAAGAAAAAATAGTAGTAGCCTACTGCTGCAGTAAAGGGACTTTTCAGTCCTATGCGAGCAGTATAAATAAGCACTATTATTATTATTTAAACTTCTATCAAATATCTATCTGCCAGCCTAGTTAGCTTGGTTGGTAGTGCGTCTGCCTTGTAAGCGCTAGGCCGCGGGTTCGATTCCCGCCCGCCCCGCCTGTCTTCCTTCTCTCTTCGATTTCGGGACGATAAGACCATAGCAGTTACAGTTCCCTCTGTCAAACCTCTTTAAAAAAAAATCAACAAGAAAGAGTATCAGCCCAGAAGTTTTTACAAATAAAATGCCCTGATACTGAAAATACTTAGATAGTGTAAGAGACATCAAAAAGTTATCAAAGGAACTTAGATGGCAGTTAATAATCCTCTGGAAAGTGAGGGCTGTAAAAACAAAATGGCACAGAGCGTCTTCCTTTGAAAACTATCCGTCTTCCTTCTCTCTTCGATTTCGGGACGATAAGACCATAGCAGTTACAGTTCCCTCTGTCAAACCTCTTTAAAAAAAAAAAAAATCTAGGTATCTAGTTCCTCCATTTGTCTTCGTTCCTTCCTTATTAATCTTCGATATAGTTTTGTCTTCTTATTCTTCCTTCTCACTTTCTGATGGAGGGAAATTAGGCATTGAAATTAATACGAAAAATTATTGGTCTGTTAAAAAAAAGCATATTGAAGGTCTTTTTTACTCTAAAGAAAGAAAACAATCATCCCCTCTGTGGCCCTCAAACTCGAAGTAAAGGCCGAATCTCATGCTAATACTAATTGAAATTCAAAATCCCTATACCAAAAATCAGGATAAGTAAACTATAGTAAAGTACCCACCGACCTCAGTGGTGTAGTGGTTAGCACGGTGGACTCTGGATCTGGAGGTTGGTGGTTCGAGTCCTAGTCAAGTCATAAATTTAGCGTAGTTTATCAAGCGAGGAACGGGTCTTCCTTCTCTCTTCGATTTCGGGACGATAAGACCATAGCAGTTACAGTTCCCTCTGTCAAACCTCTTAAAAAAAAAAAAAAAAATTGTTCGAGAGTTTTCGCGGAAGAAACAGATAGGTAGATACGTAAAATCACAATATTGTCAAAAATCTCACGACTCTTATTGAAAACTTTGTCGTTCTAATCGTTACGCAATCGTAATCGTTCCTTCCGTAATTTTCCATCCGCGCAATGAACTCAAAGCAATCACATCGGATTTAACAAGAAAATAAGAGAAAGAGATAGAAAAGGAACAAAATAATCCACGGGAAAAGGAATAGGAAAATGTGAAAGAAAATAAGAGGAAGAGATAGAAAAGGAACAAAATAATCTACGGGAAAAGGAATAGGAAAATGTGAAAGAAAATAAGATGACGAAGAATAAATCAGGGGAAGTGTAGACGTGGAAGAAAAGAGAAGGAAGAAGAGAATGTTTGAGGAAAGTGGTAGGAAGAGGATTTTGAAATAAGCGGAGAAGGAGGAGGAAGAGAGACGAAAAAGAAGAAAGAAAGTGGAAGCTAAAAAGGGTCGTTTAGACGCTCAGTCCCGGACTACGGTCCGGACCAAGTTTGATGAAAGTTTGAGCGTGTAAACACTAGTTTGATGGTTTGCGAAAACCAAAAAAAATTTCAACTTGTCAAAGATTTTTACGTCAAACCCGGTTTGCACAAACCCAGTTTGAACGTGGAAACACCTGTTCAGTCCATACCTCAAGCCTCCAGTTAGTCCTTACTCAGTTTTTGTGATAACAACAGTCTTTTTCTCTGACACAGAACAGGCAAGTGACAAGGCGAGAATTATCACAAGACTGAGGTTTGTGCAAACCGGGACTGAACGTTTGGACGCGAGCTGATTTCTGTCACACTGGACTGCAGTCCGGGACTGAGCGTCTAAACGGCCCTTAAGTGTGAAAGGAAAGAAGAGAACAGAAGAGAAAACAAACAGAGGAGAAGAAAGAGGATTAAATCAGGAAACGGAAGAGGAGAAGAAGAAGAAGAAGAAGGAGGAGGAGAAGAAGAAGAAGAAGAAGAAGGGAAGATAATTTTGAGAAAATTTTCTCATACAATGCTACGAGAGGCAAAAGGCGGATGAATTTAATATTTTGTCAAAAATTGTCATCTTTTCCCTTCTCTCTCTCTCTCTCTCTCTCTCTCTCTCTCCCTATTCTTCTCTAGAAAATATTAAAGTGGCTTTTTATCTTTCAGTTTTCCGACTGAGTGGAAATTCTCTCTTAATAATAATAATTTTGTGAGAAGTTTTTTCCAGAGCAATTTTCATCGAATTTCCACATTATGTTCTTCCTTTCTCTCTCTCCCTCCTCTTTGTCTCTCTCTCTCTCTCTCTCTCTCTCTCTCTCTCTCTCT
>NW_007378969.1:0-20222 GCF_000475195.1 Diaphorina citri | reverse complement strand
TAAAAATTTTTTAAAAAAAAAAAAAAAAAAAAAAAAAAAAAAAAAAAAACAAACAAACAAAAAAAACACGGGGCCTTAACCTTAAGTACAAACTAGTTTAGTTCTGTCAGCTCCCATGGCGTAGTGGTCACTGCACTCGCCTTGCACGCGGGAGACCCGGGTTCGATTCCCGGCGGGGTGAAGAAATTTGTATCATGCAAATGATTGATTCCGTGACTGGATGTTGCGGGGCCCACTCAGCCTCGTGAGGAAAATGAGTAGCTATTGCATATAAATGCGCATAGCGACCGGTGCCAGCATGGTAGGTAAACATTGGATGTTAGGATTATTGAGATTTTGGGAAAAATCCTACAATGCTGCAGTGAGCACCAAAGTTGTGATATAATAACACAAAGAAACAGCATTTACATTTACATACCTATTGATTTTTCATAATTATTCACCACAAAGTAAAGGCTAAGTTCAGTTCAGATTATGTTATAATGATTTCAGTTGACCACAGCTTCTGCTATCAGCTCCTAATGTACCTATAATATAACTTACTAGCGTGTCACTGGACTATTAAACTAATCAACTTATCATGGCGGCTCTATTCTTCCTTTCCAAAAAATTGACCAGCATAGAGGTTAGATATTCAGAAAAAAAGAGCATCGTCTTTTTGGATTACAGGTAAACCAACTCACCCAACTCATCAGCTGCCCTCACGAGACTTGGCGTTTAAACTCCAAATTTTTATCGGAAAGTGGTGCATTCAGGTCGTTTTACCACCGTGTCTCAAGATTGAGTTCAATCCGATGTTGACCTGGGTATTAATTTTACGCTACGCGCGACGGCCGGTGTACGGTCATGCATCTACTCGAGACGCCTTCATCAGGATGGCGTAATTTGAAAATCAGCAACCAACCACTTCTTCCAATCAAGATCCAAATATTCCCTCTACAGTCTACTGGCTATATTCAGGAGCCATGAGATAGTCAGAGAGGTATAGGAGCCAAGCTTAATGCTTAATAACCAACGCGACTGACAGCACCCGAAGTCGTCCCCAACTAGAAGTCGTATCCAACTAGAAGTCGTCCCCAACTAGAAGTCGTCCCCAACTAGAAGTCGTCCCCAAAAGTATTGTAGTGGTTCAAAGACCTGGTAGAGATAGAACTAAAAAAAAGTTTGATAGAACTGTAACTGCTAAGGTTTAAAAGGAAAAGGCTGACCGTTCCGAGAACGAACCTTGTCTGTTTAGGATAAAATCCACCCGGGCGAGAAACTGCAACCTAGCGCTAACAAGACGGCTGCGTTACCCTCCGATGTAACTAGGAGGAAAAGGTGAGTTGGTTCCCAAAAAAAAGGTCCATTTTTGTCACGTATGAATTGGTTCCCCTTCAAAAATTTCATGTACGAATTGGTTCCCCTTGGAAAAAGGTATTAATTGGTTCCGACATTAAGAAATGACAAAAAAGTGTAAATTAGTTCAAACAAATTGTTTATTTAATCTATTGATAACTAGGCTGGCGGGCTTCCTTCCTTTGTGCTTAAAAGTAAAAAATTTGGTACTTTATTAGGAGTTCGGGACGTATTTTTGTCCGGAATCCACTCATAATTCTTTTTTAAAACCAAAATGTCAGCCCAAAGCAACCACCTATAGCTAGGACTGGTTGAGAGGGTGACGAAAAACGCTGACCCCGTCTGAACACGGGAAAAGGCGAAGAAGAAGAAGAAGAAGAAGAAGAAGAAGAAGAAGAAGAAAAAAATTAGGAGTTCGGGATAAATGCGGTACAGAAAAAGTCCCCGCGGGGCCTAACTCGGGTCGACACGTTATCAGTTTGTTGTGATCAACTCGAGGACTGCCATGTGCTACTGGGTTAATTAAGTACTAAGAATTGATTTTGAATTAATTAGAACTGCCAGACAGGATCGGGCAATCAGTTGGCTTTCTCCTATCCTGTCTTCCTTCTCTCTTCAATTTCGGGACGATAAGACCATAGCAGTTACAGTTCCCTCTGTCAAACCTTTTTTTTTTTTTTTAAAGTGGTCCGTTCCTTGAGCAAGCTTGGGAACCCCTGTTTTCACTCAAAGGTTAAATCATTACCTTTCTTTGGTGGTGGGGATAGAAAAAATGATGATTAAAAAATCAGCAAATGAATTTTAAAATGGTGCGATTGTGAGTGAAGGGGTTCCTAAATAAGTACCTAGGTACCTTAACACGTGTTAACATTAATACCACCTACTCATAATAATTTTATTGATAGGTATGTTTCTGTTTTGTAAATACTTAATTTAGATTTATTTTCATGTGTTTTGTTTCCGATATTAAATAAAAATATCTACTTAGTTACCTACTATGTAAAAAAAAAAGACCTGGGGTTTTTCATTTTTCTTCTTTTACATGGAAGTCAGAGCTGCGGTCGGTCGCGGTCCTAAAATCAATTTTACAAGAGTGTGTACTTAATTTCTCTAAATTTTGACGTCACAACTTTCGCAAAGATTTTAGGAAGATGGTTATAACCAAATATAGTCGCTACACTTTGAAGATTGGGACAGCATCATATAATGCCCAGATTTTTCCAAGGGTACTTATTTCAACCCTGAAAAAATATTTTGCAAATTCCCCTGAGAAAAAAAAAAAAAATAATAATAAAAATAAAAAAATACATGGACTTGGAAATTTAGTGTAGCTTTATGAGCTTGGATTTTGCAATCGAGGGAATTCGAAGGAAATTGGGGGGAGTTCGTATGAAATCGGGGGAGTTCGCAAACGCCTCAAGATGAATTAGCCCATAGGAGCCGATCTTTTTTCTTCGTTGGATCTTGCTGAATTTGAACCGCTTCTAACTCCGGACCGGTACTGAGTAAATATGTCAAATAATAGTGAAAATAGTAGGAAATTTTGTTTTCTAACTAACAGACCCATCCCCGATGCATTCTGACGTGGAGCGACTGAGATATCAGCGAAAATGAGAGAAGGGTTTGGTCAAGTTTGGTGTGACTTTAATGTAGGCCTCGGCTCTCATGGG
Organism: Diaphorina citri; assembly: GCF_000475195.1. Lineage (NCBI taxonomy): Eukaryota > Metazoa > Arthropoda > Insecta > Hemiptera > Psyllidae > Diaphorina > Diaphorina citri. The sequence continues at coordinate 17,214 of NW_007378969.1, read as the reverse complement.
ATATTGAGGACCGAGAATGGAGAGAAGTGTTAAGGATGGCCCTTAAGCTTGTCAAACTGTCCATTGATACAAATGTAAAATGTAAACCAAAGAATGCCTTCTTATGCACATAATACTACAGGGTGACCGGAAAGTGATCGGCCATCTGCAGAACTGAACTTGTGAAAATGAAAGAAGGGTTTGGTCAAGTTTGGTGTGACTATGCTTCGGCTGTTATGGGTAACTTCAAGAGTCTCCTGAGGAAGTGTTATTATCGTAGGGTGATAGGGACCATGGGTCAGTAGCCTGACCATTCATGAAGCACAGGATCAGACGGTTCTCCGGATAGGCTCCGGGCCAGTTACACAACCCCCACGACGCTGAAACATAGGGGAAGTCGATTTCAGGGACGGTAAAACCTCCGTTGTAGCAAAGCTGCAGTCTGCAGTCTACATAGATGTGATGTGAATAGGCAGATAGTGATAGGCACACCTACATAGATGTGTATAGCCCTCAACAAGCTTAAACCGCGTACACACCTGTGCAATTCAACTGCACTTTTACACAGCCTGTAATAAACAAGAGGTACCTAAATACATAATTACAGGCTCGTATACAAAATTTCAGGTTTCTAAATTCATCCGTTCAAAAATTAAGGTTGGGGGGCTTTTATGAAGACTCTGTATAGTGTACGACATTTTTGCAGTGTGAAGCAGAAGAAGTTTGAACAGGCAGATTATATACTATGTAGCCTTCAACCTAAAAATACTGAGGTACCTACATATTATAAATGTACTAAGGTACATATTACCTACCTCGATGGTGTAGTGGTCAAGGCGCTAGCATGGTAAACAGGAGGGCGTGGGTTCAATCCCAGCTGAGGTATGGAATTTTATCCTCAATATAGGTAATTTGAGAATTTGACCACAATAATAGTTCAGACGACACCGAAGCGAATACAATAGTCCGTCCCTTATACCTTTTTTTATTACTATCGTAATAATAAAGGAAGGACGGACTAAAAATTACCTAAACCAAAATGCTCAAGAGAGAGAGAGAGAGAGAGAGAGAGAGAGAGAGAGAGAGAGTTTGATAGAGGGCATAGAGGCAACTCTAACAAATTAACTCTTAAGGTAGAAACCATGGGGGTATTTATATTTATACCTTTATGACAGAAACATATCACCATTACATCACGTCACGTCACGTCACGTCACGTGAGCTCATGGGAAGTCAGAAAGATGTTGTTTTTCATAATATTGTAGATAATCTCGTTCAGGATAGTCACCACTACTCTCACGTGACGTGATTGTAGTGTGTTTCTAGATTTAAACAAAGAGTCTAAATAAAGTCCACAGTTGCCAGCCTACACTAGGCTGGTATAGGTACTTTTGTTCCGAATTAGGCACTCACTTTATCCACTCCTTTCATTTTGGGTTTCTATGAGAAGGTCCTCAATTAATGGGGGGTGCCCAGTTTCGGCCCATCTTCCCCTGAACTCATAAACTCTTCCACCCAACACTGTCACGTACTTCATTTTCTTTTTATTACGCACGTCTCACGTTCTGGAGGTTAGATTTTTCTGACAAGCCAGCTGAGGAAAAACGTACTGTGACATTTTTATGAGAAAAAAAAAAAACAAAAAAACTGCTGAGGAGTTTTCTTTAAGAGGGCCTAAGGGGGCCGACCCCCAAATATGAAGTGGGGATAGTGGCTAAGTGAAGGAAGAAGGAGAAGAAAGAGGAAGAGGAGGAGGGGAAAGACGGGAATCGTGTTTTGCGGAAAATATGTTTGATTTGAACTTTAAGCATGAGTATCAGAGGTACAAGGAAGAGGGCAAGAGGTTTGGGATGCGAGTTGGTAGTGCGTCTGCCTTGTAAGCGCTAGGCCGCGAGTTCGATTCCCGCCCGGGGCGGATTTTATCCTCATGGGATAATGTTCGTTCTCGGAACGGCTCGCGCTAGACCCGGGTTCGATTCCCGCCCGGGGCGGATTTTATCCTGATGGGATAATGTTCGTTCTCGGAACGGCTGGCTTTCGTCCTACGGCATAAATTAAGTTAAGGTTCAGCCAGCCTAGCTAGCTTAGTTGGTAGTGCGTCTGCCTTGTAAGCGCTAGGCCACTGGGCTCGATTCCCGCCCGAGGCGGATTTTATCCTGATGGGATAATGTTCGTTCTCGGAACGGCTGGCTTTCTCCTATCCTCGATTCCCGCCCGGGGCGGATTTTATCCTGATGGGATAATGTTCGTTCTCGGAACGGCTGGCTTTCGTCCCGGGTTCGATTCCCGCCCGGGGCGGATTTTATCCTGATGGGATAATGTTCGTTCTCGGAACGGCTGGCTTTCGTCCTACGGCATAAATTAAGTTAAGGTTCAGCCAGCCTAGCTAGCTTAGTTGGTAGTGCGTCTGCCTTGTAAGCGCTAGGCCACTGGGCTCGATTCCCGCCCGAGGCGGATTTTATCCTGATGGGATAATGTTCGTTCTCGGAACGGCTGGCTTTCTCCTATCCGGGCTCGATTCCCGGGGCGGATTTTATCCTGATGGGATAATGTTTGTTCTCGGAACGGCTGGCTTTCTCCTATCCTGTCTTCCTTCTCTCTTTGCCAGCCTAGTTAGCTTAGTTGGTAGTGCGTCTGCCTTGTAAGCGCTAGGCCGCGGGTTCGATTCCCGCCCGGGGCGGGATGGGATAATATTCGTTCTCGGAACGGCTGGCTTTCTCCTATCCTGTCTTCCTTCTCTCTTCGATTTCGGGACGATAAAACCATAGCAGTTACAGTTCCCTCTGTCAAACCTCTTGAAAAAAAAAAAAAATAATAATAACAAACCAACAAAAAAGTAGGTATCTCCGTTCACACGCCCTAGGCATTGAGTCAAGCTATCCATCTAGTCCTAGTGGGTTGAGTAAGCTAGCGGTTCCAAATTTGATTTCAAAACCGGGTTCTTTCCTATCCTGTCTTCCTTCTCTCTTCGATTTCGGGACGATAAGACCATAGCAGTTACAGTTCCCTCTGTCAAACCTCTTAAAAAGTACCTATTGCAGAAGACCCGTAAGAAAGAAATCACTTACATTTGAGATGGTGAATAACTTTAGGATGATCCAAGATAGTATTTTCTATTTGATTCGAGATGAATAAGTTGAGCGATGTTTCTAGTGTATAAATGCAAGCTTCGTAGCATTTTGACTGCAAGCAATGAGCAAATGTTCATTAGCACGAATAAAATAATAACAGATGTACATTACATACCTATCTGTTTGGAAGAATGTCTTCCCCCCTCCCCCCCACCTCATTTCTTCAGTGATTCTTCATCATCATCCTCTGGTCGTCTAACTTTGTACACTGTTGACTGTACCCTATGTAAGTAGGTAAATTTTGAAATCAAAACAATACATAGTTCCTGGAAAAGTTATAGATTTTTATGTTGGAAAGAGTGTAAAACTCTGACATACCTGAATATTATCATGCTCATGAGTTCCAACACAGGGTAATTGCAAGGAAAGATTATCACCATCACTTGTATCCCTGTCCTTCTCTTCTTGTGATAATGTATCTCCATCATCGTCGTTATATTCGTCCAAGAAGTCTAAAGCTCTAAGGGCATTGTATTTATCTCCATTTTCACTCAACTCGTTTCTACTTCCATCAGGTAACCCTCCAGTTTTATTGCAATCACTTTCTAATATATCAGTAGTTCTGCTATTTTCGTTTGCCCCTGCAATACTGTCGATCTGGGGCGTTAGTGACATGACATTTATATTCAACCCAGTAATGATGTTTGGCGCTTTTTTGAAACTGGTGTATTCATCATATTCTTCTTCTTGTTTGTAGATCTGTGTTGAGTCTTCTTTGTTTATTTGAGATTGTTTAGTGTCAACGATATCAACAGTAGGAGGTACGTGTGGTACTTGTATGAATTCGCTAAACTCATCATCATTTTTCTCATTGACATTAAACAAAATATCAATATTTGTTAAATCATTTCCGTTAGATGTTTCTAGTCTTTCTGTGTTGGGCATTTTGGTGTATGTTTGTAAATCATCGAAAAGATTTAGATAATCATCAGTTTTGCTCATTGTTTTCTTATCAACTGTACTAGCTTTGGTATCATTAGGAGTGAAATTGTTATCAGTTTTTAATGTCATAGGTTCTGCTTGTTTGAATTCTGTAAAATCGTCATCATAATCATCATTAGGAGGAGATAAAAGGAGATCTGCACCTGCAGTAATTGAAGTTAGAATAGAGTTCTTGTTACTTGTAGTATTTGGTGGATTAATATTTAATGACTGGAAATTAAGACCATCAAATAATATATCATTTGATTTTCTTACATCACCCACTTTGTACATATCATAAGATTCAAAAATACCCTCAGTATCAGGAATATGTTTATGGATTTTATTACTTGGTTTAATATTTTCCAGATCTACACCATCATTGCTTAGTTCGAACAAATTATTTGTTTCTTCAATTTGGATTTCTTTCAATGCCGAATAGTCGCGTACATTCGTGCTGTACATGGTCGTGGTTCTTTCATCACTCATTGTATCCAATACTTCTTGTTTGGTTTTTTGAGGTACATTGTCAACCAACACAGAAGCTATATCTTCATTTGATGTTTCATGAATCAAACTTTGTGGATCATGCTGGAGTTGAGGATTTCTTGTGTCCATCATGGTTTTTATATTTTGTTTGAGACTTGGTTGTTTAATCTCAACATCGAAATCCAAAGATGATTGGAACTCAGAAAAATCATCATCATTATTTTTACTGTCCTCTTTGGAAACAATTTTTTCACTTTTCACTAACCCTTCAGATGTGTTGTCAATCTTATAGTTTGGTAAAATAGTAGTAGTATATAAGTCTTTACTATTCAAATTGGATTCTGATGGTGTAGGTGAGGAAGCCATCAAATAATGAATGGGGTTCAAGGTGATGGATACATTGGGTGCAGGTGGTTTCACAGCAGTGCTGCATTGAAAGTCTGTGAACTCATCATCATCTCCTCCATCATTCCAACTGAAAGATGTGCTGTTTGTACCACTTTGTTGTTGAACTATTGAAGAAATGTTTTGAATTGCAATGTTATCTTTCAATAGGTTTACCTCAGTTTGATATGATTGTCCAGGATTTGAACTGAATGATGTATGAAATCCTTTGGATGTTCCTGCATACCCTATTGTATTGGGTTCAGGGGAATTACCCATAGGTAAAACATTAGTTAGAGGATATTTAGGGTTATGGAGAGTGTTATTGACCAAACAATTTGCAGGAAAACTGTGTGGTAAATTAACCAAAGAAGGGGTATTTGTAGCCAATGGATGTGTTTGAGGATAACGTAAATTCTGGTAATGTTTGATTATATTGATATCCAATCTGGGAATAACTGGCTCATGAACTTGTTTAAGAATTTCCAAGTTGCGTATTTCTGTACCAGTCTGAAAATAAAAAAGAAAAGTTTTACCGTCGTATGTATGAAATCTAAAGATAAACTTGCACACACACACACACACACACACACACACACACACACACACACACACACATTCACACGAAGTCACAAAACTGCATAATTTAAGACACAAAACCCCCAAACGTCAGACGAAGAAGTTGTGGCTTCTAGCGACGCCAAATTGAGAGAAAAGGAGGCTGAGGGAGGGGGATCAAAGATGGGAAAGAAGAGACTGAGGGGAACCTAACATAGAAAGGAAGAGGTTTCGAGGAACTAAAGGTGGAAAGGACGGCTAACTTTGTATCAAAGAAGTGTGGAGAAGGCAAAAAGACGTTCGGAGAAATGCTTGGCTTTCTAAAGGACTGAAATGGGGGTGGAGGGCGAAGATTGTGGAAACAAGACGGTGGGTACGATTGCAATTTGAATCTAATCAGGCCAACACACAGACATGTATAGAGGTGCTAATTGTTTTGTAGGCAGGGGCAGACATTAGAGAGTTTAGATACTTGGAGAAGGAGAGATTGGGCAATGTGATTTTGGGCAGGTAACGAATTAGTGCACTTGTTACGAGTAATTACTTATCTGAGGATTCTACGAGACATTCTCGTAGACTTTCATTTTCAAACTTAAGAGAGTCAGCCTAGTTAGTTTGTAGGGTAGTTTGCCCTGTCCTAAAAATACAAGGTTCGTTTCCGGAATGCCTGGCTTTTTCATATCCTGTTTTCCTTCTCTCTTTGCTTTGCTTTCGAGCAGTTTCAGTTTCCTCTATCACACCAATTTAAAAGAAAATGTACATAATGTAGCTAGGTATATACATTTGAGACTTGCAGCTTCATATGTTGAGCAGACACATAATTATGACAGAATCACTTCCTACCTTCCCTATCGCACCTTGTTCCCTTAACCTAACCCGTACCTACCTACCTAAACACCCAGACCTAACCTAAACACAACGATACACCACATTGTGCTTACGATGGCAAAATTAGATTCCCACCTAGGAAGTTCGTCGGGTTTACCTAATGTCACTCGGGAAATTAATTTGCTGAGGAAATTGTGTTTTCTGCCGGCGCGCCGTGCCGGTAACTAGTAAGTACCGGTAAATCGAAACTCCGGGGAAGAGAAAATACAAATTGTTAATTGGACCATAATTTGTAATTAATTATTGCATTTCTCGACGTTGGACGTAACAGGTGGCATTTTGAAGTTGTGATTTACTTTCCGGAGAAAATTGTGTAAAATTAAGCCTCCTTCTGAGCTCGAGCAGATTGAAATAAAAAAAAATCTTTAGATATTTATTTGCATGATGAGGATGAAATTAAATGAGAGAGAGAGAGAGAGAGAGAGAGAGAGAGAGAGAGAGAGAGAGAGAGAGAGAGAGAGAGAGAGAGAAAGGAAGAGAGAAGAGAGAGATATGGAAAGTAAGCAGCATTTTGCTCAGTTTTCGTTTTCTTCGTTTTCTGGTACACAAAGAAAACTTCGCAATGCCCAAAAGGCATTCATCCATGGAAAACAATACAAACCGCACTCTCTGGTTCTCATATGATGGTAGCAGCTTTGTGTGCTTAGTAACACAAAAGAGGACCGAAAAGTGCTGAAACACTGCTAAAACAATGAGGGAGGAAATTCGAAATGAAAAATAATTTGCACTCTTCTTCCATGTAAGCAGGTTTCTTCTTTGATGTTTATTTTGGTCAGAGCGATTCTCTATCTTTGTGGAATTTGAGTTTTGAGCCCGACCCAAGTAGGGCAATTTTGAACGGTAGGCCATTTTGATTATTATTATCAACGGTCTTATTGATATTGCGTTGAGATTTGTAGCTGAAGAAATGGAGTATGACAAGAAGTGTGAACATTCAGACTTGTGTACCGGGTAAATTTATAACCTATTAGGTAGGTAAGTTTCCACTTTTCTTTGTTTTTGTTTTACTATTCATTTTCTTTCTTTGAGGAAAAGAGATTAACTTGGGAATCCGTTTTTCGTGTAAGAAAAAGTTGCTGATTTGCTGAAATAAAAACTGAAAACTCACAGGTCACAAGACGCTCAAATTAAATAAATAAAGCTCCCAGCAATTTTTATAGTCATGTCTAGGAAAAGCGCTAGTATTGAAGTTTCTCCTCCTCTTCTTCTTCTTCTTCTTCTTCTTCTTCTTCTTCTTTCTCCTCCTTCTTCTTCAGCTCTCCCCAAACTCCAAGCATTAAAAGATAAAACTCTCATCTTGAGTATTTATTTTCCAGTTAAAACATCCATGTACCCCTCAGCCGAAATCGTACCCTCATTGTTCCCTCTAGCGGCCTAGCCCCACCAAACCGACATGAACCTCCTAAATCCCTCCGATCTCACCCACTCATGCTTCCTCTCTCTTTAAAACTGACAAAAACGAAGAATCCATTGACCATGAAGCAGAAAATTGCTTTTGAGACGAACGTGCTCTGGAGTTTTTTCTTTCTGTTGTTTTTGTTCAAAATGTCTTCTTTCCTATGGCAGAAAGATTCCAGCGTACACTTCCAGCCCGGGTTTGGGGTACATCATGGCGGAGGGAGTGCTTGGGTTGGCCTTTCCTTGTATTTTGCGTGTGTTTTCGTATATTAAAGTTATCCACAGAGCATCTTCGTATGTACGTGACCATCCTATTGTAAGTTTCTCAGAAGTTGTGTGGCATGTGTACAGCAATAATTTTTCTACATCATATCTCTTTTTATTTCTTCTCAGTTATCTCTGGATTATCTTCGTTTGACTTCTATTCAATTCCATATTTTACCTTTACAACTGACTATCCTATTTTATCACTGACCTAATGCTTGACTATCCTGAAATTCGATATACCTGTCCATGTTTGCCTTCACATGCAATGTGATGATTGAAATCTTTTGTAAGGGAGTCTTTTGTTTATATGGCAGTTTATAAGGGAGGTAGTGTAAGGGAGATACTGTGCCATTCGCGTACCTAAGGCAAGGTACAGGAGGAAAGTTTCAGTCATTTTTTGGTGCACGTCTAAGGGTACCTATCTACCTTTACATGCAATGCAAAATAATTGAATTTTTCTTTATCAGCACGTTTTGCCACACGTTGAAGGAAATGTCAAAGTAAAGCAATTTTATTATCTATGCACTCTCTCGTCTTGAAGGTACATGTAGGGAGGAATGTACTACATATAATTAATATTATGTAAATTAGTAGGTAGAAACACACTACAACTACGTCACGTCACGTGGTCGTAGTGTGGCTGTCTTGAACGAGATTACCTACAATATTATGGGGAAACATTGAACTACATCTTTCTGACTCCCCATGACTTAACGTGACGTGATGGTAGTGTGGTTCTACCTATACACACACCCATAGATTAAAAACATGCTTTAGAAGTCTAGAAGTTTTTGTACAATAATGCAAAGGTTTTAATTTCTGCGAAGTTCCAGAGGAAGACATTGATTAATTAAGGAAAGAAAAGAATGGAATGCCTAAATTAAATTAGGTGATTGATTGACTAGTTACGAACGAAAATAAGCTCGAAGCTTCCAACCACATATCACGTTTGTACTGAAAAGCTCAGCTCAAATTAATACTCTGAAATCTTCAGAAAACAGATGAAGGCGTCTGTCGAGTGTCGGGGTAAAATTAAATAAAAGGATTTGAGGGAGGAAAACGGCTAAGAGGATTTTATCATTGATTTGAGTTCGTTTCAAGCTTTTTGAATGGCTTTTAGTCGTGCTTTCTACTCAGGGTTCTATTCGTGTAAAATTTGTCAATTCGTCACACAACTTATGAGATTAACAAGATTTTTACTTCTACAATTTTACACGTCGTGGATTGAGTGTTTTGATTAATTTTATAATTGGTATAGATCGATATGTAAGTGCGTATGATATAGATACATGTTTCTATTATGAATCTAGGTATAGGCCTTTGATAAATTATCTCTTGCAAATTTATCCCTTCCGTCTCTGGATTTTCTATCAACACAATTTATCTAAGGAATTTACCAATTTCCCTTATGATTGTTCAGTCTGCGAAGTCAAATAAGCCTCGCTGCAAAGGATCATTACAATAGAGAACTCAGCCACAGTTGTTGCTTTGAACTCGTTTGTTTTCTGTCAGCAGTTTTCGGGAAGCGTCAGAACGGGAAAGGGGGTGGAAAAGTGATTTACTTTCCGTAGAAAATCCACCAGGCAGAACACAATCTGTGCTTGTGACGCCATATGCTCTTGTGGAACGTAAATTTGAAAAGACATTATTCTAATCTCGTACCTACGTATGAAATAGGTACGTATCTTATATGAATAAATCTTGGAGTTTCGACTGAAATTTGCCTACAAGATGACATACCTAGTAGTTTTGTCATACTATGTTCCTATGCTATGCATATCTACCTATTTCTGAGTATCTTCCTAAGTGTATGTAGATAAATTGGAATTAAGACGTCCTTTTGAATGAAATAGCTTTTGACGTCACGTAAATAGTAAAAAGTTTATGGATATGCAACGAATATGTGCAGCTCTCTCAATTTCTTTCTCTTTAGAAACCTGGGTTTTGAAGCTCTTGTGGGAGTAAAAAACAGACCAAAAGAAGAACTTTCTATTCATATGTGTCGAGTTGCGTGATAAATAATTACCTCCGTTTTAAGTTCGACACATTGCAGAATGAACTTGAAGTTACAAAAAGCTCTAATATATTATCAGCGACATTGGTGTTGGTGTCAATGGTATTACCTATTATTACTATTTCATTGCTCACCCATTTTCTTCCCTTTTCAACGCCATTCGTTCCCTCATTATGTATTCTTAACGTGATGTTTATACCTACGTCGATATAATATATTCAGCATTTAGAATTTACACAGCGTAGTGAAATGTAATGGAACATGTCAAACGGTTTGATACATTTTGGTAAAATTAAAATCGTGCAAATAATTTATTTTCTTGGTTTTTCCCCCCGAAACATTATTTTCTTTCTTCATCTTTTTTCATTTCTTTTGTTCAATATTATTTTTTATTTTAAAGTTTTTTTTCTAGTGGTGGCTCTGGTTGGTGAAAGTTAACAACAACATGAATTTCTTTAATGTATGTAGTTTTCTATAGGTGTAGAAATTAGAACGAATTAAAGCAATGGAAAAAAGTTATCAAAGGAATCGATTCCATTATTTGTTTTGAAAACGGATTTCGATATTTTGAATGAAACATGAGAGTCATGAGATATGACGGCAAATATAAAATTAATTTGTAAAAAAAAGTGTGATTTCAATTTGGGATCCCAAAACCCATTATTCTGTCTTTCAGGATTTCAGGATCTATCTAATAATGAGTCTTTTACTTTTTCTTCGCCTTTTCCCGTTTTCAGACGGAGTCGTTGTTTTTCGTCAGCCCTCCATCAGCCCTAGGGTGATCGCTTTTGGGCTGACATTTGGTTTTGGCTACAAAATTTTACGAGTGGATGCCCTTCGCACTCATGGCAACCTTTCCTAATTCTTCAGCAAGGGAATTTCAGGCTGGTATGCTCCCTGTTAAAAGTCCCCCAGCCAGACTAGGCTGGTCTACTCCCTGTTTAAGGTCCCCCAGCCAGACCTTATCTAATAAAGAGTGTGATCTATGTTACCTAGGTCAAGTGGTACCTATATTTTGGTTATTTTTCGCACGAGCCGCCACTGATGCTCGTTTAATACATTTCCTTTCGTTAACATTTTCCTCTTTACCTTTTCCTTCTTCCCGTTTTTTCTTTTAATCTATTTTTTCCCTCTCCGACATTTTTTAGAATTTTCTCATTTACATTACAATAAGATTTTCCTTTCTCCAGATTTTGGAACACATAATACACACGGAAAATTATTTTTCTAATCTCGCGGTGTATGGCAACTTTTGCTATTCAAACTTGTCATTCATCATATTTATAGAGGTTACAATAATTTCCCTTCAGGTAGGTCAAGTCGAGGATGATGTTTCAGTTTTATTTCGAACTTTAATTATGGAAATAATTAAAAATGCAAATGTGAGATAGCATGGACGAAATGGTGAGTTTGAATAAAAGTTAGGAGTTTGAGTATAAATTTTTAAATTACACATATCTTCACCTCTTGAGAAACCCATTTTACCTGAAAATTTTGAGTGCTTTTCGAAAACTGAACAAATGCTCGCAGCCCTAAGCTCTGCCCTGATCTATACAAACCACCTATTTCCTGGCAACAAACCACCCACCCTAGTTATCCGAGACAAAGATAAGGACACTTACTTGCATACGTTATACATTCTGTCAATATTTTTTTCCATCAATGTTTCTGTTGAAAAGTTCAATCATCTCTTTAGGCTAGACACACTAGCCAAAGCGTTTTCTTCTTCATACAAGAACAGTCATTGATATCTACAAGAGCAAAGATATACGGTAATACCCAGTTGACGAAGATCATCAAACACCTGATGTCGTCATAACGAATGGAGGGGACATAATGATAGAGACGCAACTTGTAAATGACCAGGGTCGTTCAGACTAACGGGGCCCAGGTGTTAACTCCAACAGTGTGGGCCCCTAACAACATAAAAGAAAAGAAAAAAAAAAAAAAAACAAGAATAGTTGTTATATTTCTTGCAGAATTTCCCATCTTTTGGCATGATAGCGCCTTTGTACTAAATCATGGGAAATCCGAAAGGAAAAATACCTACAACCATTACTAGGTAGCAGTATTTTATTTTCCTTTTGTTAAAGAACTACTGGCTCCGGGCCTGGGGAAAATGGGACCCTTCCCCCTGGAACCAGCCCTGAAAATGACAGTTTGTACAAACTTTATGAGTGGAAACTCAAAATGACATGATCATGGCCACCGAAACACCTGATACCTCGCTTGAAATTTGCGTTTTTATCAGATGGAAGACGACAACATACTCCCGGGGAGATTTATTGATTCCCCACAGAGGGCGTCCTGTTAGGCTTTCAGGGCGTCCCATGTTAGAACAGCAATGCAAATTACCTATCTTATCTTTTGATGAAGTACTCGTAAATACTATCTATGAGTATACTTATCCTAAGAGGTAGTATATGAAATACGTATAGGAATAGGTAAGTATTGTTTACTTTCCTCATTTCTGATTAAAGTCACATGCTCTTGTGGCTTTAACCAAAAACTCCTGTTCACATAATTAATCCAATTCCTCTTCTTTTTACATCAATTTGTTTATGTGTTTATTTCAAGTCTCTTATTGCACATTTGGCAAACCTTCTTGGACCAAACGTATCTCAAATTAAGTCTGACACCCTCATGATAATGGTCCAACCATGACAATATGAAAAGTTCAAAACTCTCAGACAATACGTGACTACAATTAAGTAGTTATTCAACCACTCGAAAAAGGAACACATCAGGAAAGTAACACAGACAAGTGGCATCAGGGACGCTAAAAACGACACGAATGAAAGATTATCATTTTTGACACGAAAAGGAGCACGTGCGTGGAAACTAGGACACTGAGCGTGTCGATTTCTACAGCCCACGCTCGGCTCTTGGTGTAATGAAGTCCTTAATCATTTTAGATTAAAAGCACCTGTCGTTGATAAGGAAGGAGGAGAAGTAACTAATGACGTTTCTACCCAGATAGATGAGCACGATAGAATAAGGATAGGAAGTAGGTATAGGGACCGAATATGGGATACAAGAGATCGTGTGATGTGGAGGAGATAAATTATCAAATATTCTTCGGTGGAGAATAGCAGCTTTTGTTACATAAAGATATGAAGATGAATCACAGTAGGTATAGGTGATGTAGAGATATACACTTACCTACAGATCAATAATTAGAATTTTATAATTGGATTTATATCAAAACATGTTCAACTCTGAATAATGGGTAATGAAACATGAAACTAATGAACAAATAAATCGCAAAACAATGATAGGTATTTGACGTCTTGATCTTTCGAGAATAGCATCTCCTGGGAAATTACGATTAGTTTGGTAGATAATTTTCTGATCATAAATAGGTAGGATTGTAATTTAAATCATTCAATAGGTCGTTTATTAACCCTCAAACGGCATCCCACATAAAATGGACACCATGTAATTCAAATGATATTCCCCCTTGGAACGTTTGAAATCCCTCTAATCAGCTTTACACGTCTTGTGACCCAAAATGTAACATCGTTTTGTTCCAAATGAATTTGAAAGTTTGGAAATGTTTGGAGCAAAGTTGTACTAGTATTTTGAATATTCAAGCACATGGAAACTATCTCCTTTTTTTTATCTTTACGAACTTCAAAGTTCTAGCTTTCAAAGGCCATGTGTCTTGCATTCATGATAAGCTAATGGTGGTACTGTCTCAAATGCATGTATGTATATGGTGTGAAATGTGAAAGTTTGATGGTCTGAAGGAGCTAATTATAATTTTCATAAATATTTTGACTAAAAAAAAAGAAAAAAAAAGACTAGAATTACTAACAATAATCTAAACTTTCACTCAGTAGGACAGATTATAAGAGTATGTAGGTATGTAATACTCTGGAGAGTTTTTGAGGACCCAATCATTCGACTACCTAATGACCTTGTTTTAGAGATCCTGAAGTTAATAAAACCAACACAATTTGCACATATTAATTTATGACGTATGAAAAGTTTCCCCCTGCCCTAACATTATTTTGAAATATGAAAATGGAAGTAAATAAAATATTTTCTGTATGAAGCATGCATAAGTAGATAATCATAAAAAATATGAGTTCCATTGGCGACGCAAGTCTTGGGAAAACATTAAAAAATAAAGGAAGGAAAGAAAGCAGATAAAAACTAGAGGTTTTTATAGAAATTTCTCCTGAAATATGCGAAGCAAAAAGAGACGCGGAAAACGGAAGTCATGGATGAATGAAAACAAATCAGACAAACGTTTTCAACTTATCAGGAAAATGGGAAATATTTCTTTGTGGAAAAAAAGAAAAAAAAAAAAAAAAAAAAAAAAAAATCTCCTGCGTCCTATCTTTTGTTCGATATCGTCAGTTGCGTTACGTCGAAGGGGACTTGGGTGTTGAGAAAATTTGACCCTCCTCTGTTGAAGGAAGTATCAATTTTTGGAGATTTAAACAGACTTGAAATAAATTTGTTACAGCATTTTATGAGAATGATGAGCAATCTAGTTGTGTATCTTTGACAGACACCGAAGCGAATACAATAGTCCGTCCCTTATACCTTTTTATTACTATTGTAATAATAAAGGAAGGACGGACTAAAAACAACAGAAAGGAGAACAGATGAGATAAAAAATAGAAACGAATGGAATGTTTTTTCGACACTTCAACACGAGGAAACCTATGGTTACATTAGTCAAGCTGCCAAGTTCGACAAAACAACTGACATTGTTGGAATTGTAACAATGCAAGTACAGGGTAATTCAAACTAAACTAATTTTGACTTCGGTATAATTAAACTAAGTATTATGGATGTGCATACTTTTGTCTCTCAGATAAAAATGACACAAACACATCGTTTGAAAGATCAAATCACAACCCATATCGTACAAAGGTTTGGATAAACTGGGATGTTATCATGGACTTGCAAAAATTACGATAATATCCGGCAAGTGTCCTAGTTCTTTTTCCACCAGACTTTGTGAACATTAGAACCAAGTTTCAGCTTTCCAACAGTTCTACTGGAACACAAACTCTTTTTCAACTACTTTAATACTCTACTAATCTCCTATCTATTCCAGAACTTCTCGATAATCGCCTGCAACTTTCTGAAGGCTTTCCATTCAAACTTGTCAGTGAAAACATTCACAGTTTTAGAATAAATAAAACTTCTTGTCGAAAGAAACTTTGTCGATACAAAAGAAAGGTAGACAGCTATAGCTTAGAGCTTGCTCTGTGAAAGACTATGGAAATACGGACGGGGTAGAGACAGGACTATTGAGATAAAGACGAGGTAGCTTTTTATTAAAAACATTCTCTCTCTCTCTCTCTTCCTGCTTCCTTCAAACTCAACAGACTTGAGATATTTATGTACATATACCCAATATCTTGTTCCTAAATGTATCATCAGAAGGAAGTTGATGGATTGTCATGTTTTATTCCAGATCCTACCAATCATTACTTTAGTCATTAACGCCAAACGGTTATTTTTAAAGATTTTCTTGGCTTTACTCCTCCTAAAGAGATAATCTGTCCGCTGAAATTTAAGTGGAGGAAATCAATATTAAATTTAATATCGTTAGATTAAATGAGCTGTTGATTAGTAGGGATAATTAGGTACTGTCGGAATAAACATTGTTGACTGACTTTATATCATTTCGAATTAGAGCAACCAAGTCGAAAGACATTACTTCAGACTTTCCCAGTTGCTGAGTCAACATTTTCCATTGATAAAAGTTTCATTTTAAATTCATATACGAGTTATGGTGTGAGCCATTTATGTAATCTGTTTACTGTCAGCAAAATCATAATAAGCACCTAATTCTGCTTTAAAGATATAAATTAATATGAAATAACATTTATTTAAACATTAGAGATTTAGAGTTAGCGCTAGTAATTCTCAAAGTTTATCTTTCTCTTTACGAGTTCTTGCTAAATATTTGCGTATTAATCGTATTATTAAAATACCTACTATTAACTAGCAAGTTTCATTTAAATAACTATGTATAGAATAATTATTTGTAGTTTATTTCGTTCATCTAATGTTGGCCACTGGGACATTCTAACTCCTCCTGGTGATGGTTACAAGTCTGGTCATCCAGCCACACAAGTATCAAGGGGACTTGAAAACAAGACATCTTAAGTATCAAATTCACTCAGGGGACTTGTAAGCTGTAAACATTAGGGTACCTACTTAGCTTGGATTAGACAGCTTTCGTCCGTTCTATGTGGTGGCTCGTCCTTAAGGTCAGACGTCTCTGCCTTCAGCCCTGGTTGCTTGTGTGGGGGTGCACCATATTCCTCCCAACAGCATGATAGATGATGGATTTCCACTATCAATCTTGCCTCTTGAGTATCAACAATATATTAACAAGCTTTCCCTTCATCTCGCCATCTCTTCTCCTGTCTTTCCACTACGTCTTTCATTTTTAGCGTCAAAATAATTTTTGGAAGGAAAAAAAGGGGGTAAAAAATGAAAACCCCTCACCGCAAGTTAATTTATGATTTCATTAATATTATCCGAGTATACCATTCTTCTTTTGTTACAAGGTGTAGGATGACACTCCAGGCTCGTACTTATCTACAATGTCATAAAGTAGTACATACCTATATTAAAAAAAAAAAAAAAAAAAAAAAAAAAAAAAACAACAACAAAAATATGTCCGGACGGGACGTAGCCTAATATTTTTTATATTATCAACGGGTTCGTATCTGATGAGCAAGTTGGGAAAAAAAAAACATTGTACAAATAATAACTTTCCTTCCTTGAAACTTTTGTTGTGCCATTGTTGGGTTTGTGTTTGTTGTTGAACTTTGCTTGTTTTGTTGTTGAAATTAATGGAATGGTCACCGAATAATGACAGAAAAGATAGGAGATATTATAGGAAATAATGTAAGTTCCTAGATGTGTTTTGAGAAAATTTCGAAAAAAAAAAAAAAAAAAAAAAAATGCTCTTCAACTTTATCTTTTTCCTACCTTCCTTCCTCCTCCTCCTCCTTCTACTTCCCTACTGGCGACAAAATATTCAATCTGGAATTCAATACTTCCCTCCCCCCTCTCCCCCCCTTTTGAAATTCGACACAACCCAATATATATAGCAGCGGTTCCTAACCTTTTTTCGCCCGCGTACATACCGTATACGGGTTCAATCTCACGTACCCCCCCCCCCTCCTTGAAGTAAAAAATCAGTAC
>NW_007378968.1:57859-72859 GCF_000475195.1 Diaphorina citri | reverse complement strand
CTTCTCTCTCCTTCCTTTTTCTCTCTCTTTCACTTTCTCCCACACTTTTTTCTCTCTCTGATATCTCTCCCTCCTTCCTCCCTATTTGTGTCTTCCGCATCTAATTTTCACTGTCTTTTTATTAAGTTCATGAGATAAAGATAAATTAACTGGTTTACTACCTATACTGGTTTACTACCTATACTGCTAGGTTGGAAATGGTAAGTCAAGGAAAAAGAAGCCTTCTCTTGACGGTGTGTTTATGTACCGGGCTAGGATGAGCTCGGACGACGTGAGATAGCTGTCCCGGCGGCAATTTTTAAAATTTATTTTATATTTATTTTTGTTTGCTTTGTAATAATTGTTATTCGCTTGTTTTTAATATCTAATATAAATGAAAAGTATAATATAAACGTGCAAACTAAAGATAAAAAGTAAAAAATGAATTTAGATTGTATACTAGTTGCGGAAAAAAATCCAAATTTCGAATTTCCCGCCAACTTTACACGCTTAAAGGCCGACAATGGCCTAGCTCAGCCCAGTATATAAACACACCCTAAAAGAAACAATCTTAAAAGCAATAGGTACGTACTTCAGAGACCTATTAGTTCTTTTGTATAAGTAGGAGTTGAGACTAGGGGACATATGTGGTAGAAATAAGGGAAAAACTCATACAAAACCCCTTACCACCCACCTTTTACCATAATACTCTCTTCTTAAAAAAAAAGCTTTAAAGACTCTTGATTTTTTTTTCTAACAATGAAGCTTATGGAGAAAAACATGGAGAGAAGGAGAGAGAGAAGGAGAGAGTGTCGCGCGACACGTTTCCACTATGCGATTTTTGCCGCGCGACCCTGTCGCGCGGCAAAAGTCGCGTTGGTGGAAATCCACCTTAATGTGTGCGTTAATGGAAAAATAATGCAAAACATTTATGACTGTTTGTAATCGATAGGAGTTGTCACTGTAAAGTATAAAAGCATTCCATTTTATTTTATTAGTTTTTGTCCGTGTCCATTTTCTCGCCCACCCTCCTCGACGTAGCTTAACCTATGTGACGAGATGTTTTAATATGTATAAGTGGCGTGCCTAAATTTATATTTTTTTTTTTCTTAAATTTATAGGCAGGAGAAATTTATACAAACTACAAAGACTACAAAAATATCTTCAGGTTCTGGTTATATCTACACAGGGACAGAAAAAATAAATCAAATAAAAGCCTAGCCTATTTCAGCATAAACTCCCACACTTAAATTAGCGTCCCCTCATATATCAAATGAGACAACCCCCTCACCCTTATCTGAAAATAGAAAGTATATTGCACTGTCCCTTAAATTCATTCAGGCTAAAGCTTAGGTGATAAAGCTGACAGTTTGGGTTTTTATGGGGGAAAATGAGCTATAGGTAACGACTATGGCTAGATGCTTATCTGAAGCATTATGTGTATTATAGGACTTGAGGGCCGGATCTTTTAGCCCTAATACGTTGGAAGGGAGATGCCTATAAAGTCTGCAGACCAATGGTTCTCAAAAAGGCACATTGATCCACAAAGAAAGTTTCAAGGTTGATAATTATTACGGGGAAGAGGGGGGGGGGAAGGAGAGAGAGAGAAGGAAGAACGGGGGGAAGGGTAATTCACGCAAATTTATTGAGTTTATGGTCGAAATAAGGAAATAATAATAAAGTGAAGGAACAAAGTTCTGCCAAAAAACGGATTCGAAAAGAAGTTGAGCTTTTGAATAGACCACGAGGATGAGGTGGGGTAAATGTGAACAGATTTGAGAATTTTAAATAGGGTAGGGTGGGGGTACTGAAGACAGGAGGGCAAACTTGGTCCCCCATCATAAAGCTTACTACGTTAAGTGTTTTTCGTAAATTCAAAATGGGAGGGTACCTATTTTCTTTTATTATCGAAACAATAAGATTTGCCATCTCTTCATTTCTAGTATTTCTGCCCCTCATGTTTTGTTATCCTTATATCCTTTTCTTCTGTTTTTCTATCTCGCCAGCAGGCTTAGCCTGTAGGCGATCATCTGTTGGGTAGACGAGCTCACAGTGTGAGAATCCTAATCCTGCCAATAAAGGCTTGGAAAGAAAAAAGTAAAAATGGATATTTTACTCTACTTTGAAATTCGGGGTGCGGTACAGGTACAATGAATGGTATATACTCATACTTTAAAAGAGATCGACAGATAAAGTGATTGTGTCAAAGAGAGAGGAGAGAAATGACAGAGTGTGAGTGAGAGAAAGGGCGGGAGGGAAAGAGGGAGGGAGGGAGAGAGAGAGAGAGCAAAAAAGAGACCAACCAAAAAACAGTAGCTGGGTACAAGTATGTAGTAAAAATACAAAATAAACAGCTCTTGAAAACATCTCTCTCTCTCTTTCTTCTTCTGTCTCTCTCTCTCTCTCTCTCTCTCTCTCTTCTTCTGTCTCTCTCTTCTTCATAGGTACTTGAAATTAATTTGACTTCATTTTGAGTGGAAAAAGAAAGGGAGAGAGAGAGAGAAGAATGGAGATGACAAGAGATAAAAATTAAAAGTAAAAACAGACAGAGGTAGATCTCTCTCTCTCTCTCTCTCTCTCTCTCTCTCTCTCTCTCTCTCTCTCTCTCTCTCTCTCTCTCTCTCTCTCCTAATTTTACCACATGAGTAAATTTGAACCTACAAAACTTTTAATTTCCATCATAAAAACTTGGTGAGAAATATAGAGAAGGAGGGAGGGAGAGAGAGAGAAGGAGAGAGAGAGAGAGAACTCAAAAGTTTTCTACATGAAAAGACAGATAGAAAAAGTAAAAAGAGACAGAACTGTGCGGTAGCGGTAGACCTCTTCATGGCCTGGAGAACAAAATCTTAGTTTAAGTTAAATAGCTGAGGTTGTCATTAGATAAAATTTAGCAACAATCTTACATTAACATAAGAAATTCTCTTTGAACCTCGGGGCCAAAGTATGGGGGGGCCCTTAGACTTTTCTCTCTCTCTCTCTCTCTCTCTCTCTCTCTCTCTCTCTCTTTTACAGTTCAGTAAACCCTAGTACCCTATAGGTAGATTCGTATAAGCTTGACCTATCTTTTAGGGCTGTTTGTCCCTACACCTAAGCCTCAAGGTTTTTTGTGTAAGATAAACCCTAGATACTAAAGAACTAGAGGCGTGTGAAGAGGAAAAAGCCACTTTAATATTACTCCGTCCTGTGTACAGGGGTAGACAAGCAGAAATAATAATTGTAGGTATTCAGGATGGGGGTGGGTTATTAGTACAGAACAGGCAGAAGATGAGGTAGATAGGAGTAGGTGGGGTAGGTACTAGGTAATAGCTAATTAAAAAAGACAACTCTTTAAAACTAAACTCTCTGAGGGTGACTTTATGATGAGAGAGAGGGAGAGAGAGAGACGAGGGTGTGTATATTAGAAAGAAAATGTTAAGATAAACTCTGGGGTTCGAGTCTCAGTAGCGACATGAAAATTTAATGGAACCGTCTGTACGTCGATACATTTTACTGAGTGAGTGAGACACACAGACAGACAGATAGACAGAGAGAGGCATTTTCTGAGTTTGATTATGTAGACGCTAGACGAATGCAGAAAAAAGAGGTGAAAGAATAAAAGATTGACAAGAGATAAGAGAGAAAAAAGACGGCAAAATCACAAGAAGAAGAAGAAGAAGAGAAAGAAGTAAAAAGAAGAAGAAAATGGGAGACAGCAGCAGCAACGACAACAAAGAATTGTGCGGAAAAATAAGACCCAGGCAGAATAGGAAATTCAAGAAAAACATCATCGGAAAATGGAGAATTCTTCAAAAAAAAAAAAATCAAAAAAAAAAAAAAAAAAAGGAAAAAAAAAAAAAAAAAAAGATTGACAAGAGATAAGAGAGAAAAAAAATAAAAAAGATGGCAGAATAACAAGTAAAAGAAGAATGGAAGACAGCAGGAACGACAACAAAGAATTATAAGACCCAGGCAGAATAGGAAATTCAAGAAAAACATCATCGGAAAATAGAGAATAATTCTTCAAAAAGATTTTTTTTTTTCAAGAAAAAAATCTTAAAGGACAAAAATCCATTTCCATTTTGTTTTGAATAACAAAGACTGGGAAGATAGTAAAGATGTTTTCCAGACATTTTCCTTTTTCTCAAGAAGTCGGATGATAAAGACGCGTGGGTTCTGCTTCCTCTTTCATTTTCTCATCTATCTTTTTAAATTCTGAAAAAATTTCATCTCAATATACTTAACTGTAGATTTTGACGTGACTAGTGTTCTTCTTTTCAACTCAATATCGCAAAAAATTCAATGGGTTATTGTTACGCACATTGCATATACAGCGCAAAGTTTCCAGGCGTCCATATAAACCTCACCATCATCATTCCATTCACCAGTGTATCCAGTTCAAAACCGGAGTTGATATCAAATATGGATGTAAAATAATCGAATGTAAAAATCCTCTTTTTCACGGGGACTATAATATCCGTTTGGTCTGTATTACTTTTTACTTTTTATTATTTGTTTTTCTCTTCTCCCATAGAAAAAAGGGGAACGGAGACTGAAGACGAAATTGGGAAGAAAAGAGGGAACAACACAAATAAAGGAATCTCTAGGAACTGTTAAGCCTCAAGGGCCACAAATAAAGCCATTTTCTATTTTCTCTTTCTTTACTTTTTTTTCTCCCCTCCAGGAATTCCTCTTTTTTCTTTGAATTTCTCTCTCCCTCCTATTTCCCCCATCCCCTCTCTTTCTCTCTCTCTCTCTCTCTCTCTCTCTCTCTCTCTCCTTTTCTATACATATGTAGATGTACCTATGTATAGCTTTGGTAGCGATATTTTCTGCGTCTGGTAGGTATCAATTTCATACACAAACATCAATATCAATAGGTACTTACTTACAAAATGATATGTAGATGTACCTATGTATAGCTTTGGTAGCGATATTTTCTGTGTCTGGTAGGTAGGTATCAATTTCATACACAAACATCAATATCAATAGGTACTTACTTACAAAATGATATGTAGATGTACCTATGTATAGCTTTGGTAGCGATATTTTCTGTGTCTGGTAGATATCAATTTCATACACAAACATCAATATCAATACTTACTTACATACAAAATGATATGCAAAAATATTCCGTAGGATGTCAACAGAGAGAGGGAGAGAGAAGAAGAATCTCTCAGAAAGGGAGGGAGAGAGAGAGAAAAGGATTCAATATTGAAAGGAAAAAAATCCCCAGAGGCAAAACAAACCAGATATTGAACTGATAAATACATGTAAGTAGGTATACGAGTAGATATTATATTACCCTTTCGAGGAAAGGAAATTTGTGGTTGGGTGGATGTCTATTTCTATTCTGTGCCCTAAATCACCAAAGTATGAAAAGTATTTACAATTCCATATTTCAACATGATTCGTTTAAATTCAAAATTCTGCTTTTCCATTGGCTATTACACTTGTAAGATACTTTTCCATACTTTGGTGATTTAGGGCACTGGTTTAGAACATAGTAATGAGAATTCCAATCTTACCTGTGCCCTAAATCACCAAAGTATGGAAAAGTATTTACAATTCCATATTTTGACATGATTCGTCCAAATTCAAAATTCTGCTTTTCCATTGGCTATTACACTTGTAAGATACTTTTCCATACTTTGGTGATTTAGGACACTGAAATCAGAGAAATAGTTAACTGAGTATATGTCGTGAAATAATGAAATGCATATTGTAAACAAACTAACGTAGACAAACCAAGTGAACTAAAATATACAAAATCGTCCATTGAAAAACTTAGACCTCACTTTGTTCGACCAAAAGAATTATCTGCGTTCCTTTACATTTCCACATGCAGAAATTGAAAAAATAAAAAGTAAATTGAAGAACTTAATACTTTCCTTGTTATAGCATACGGAAAATAAAAAGTTTAGGTAAAGAAATAAAAGTAAATTGAATAAAACAAAGGTAGGAAAAGAAGAAGGGCGAGGAAAATAATAAATACGATAAAAGAACTGAGAAGGTAATAAAAAGTATTGTTCGTTATGGTTATAGTACTACGTGAAAATATTAACCATTATTATTGGGACGTGCCCAGGTGAGTACAAAGTGGCTCATTGTGGTTATATAACTTGGGTAGAGGTAGAACAACAGGTGAAGAGGGTGAGGATATGATAGATTTTGGAAAAATCTATCTTTTGGAAAGGAAGATTTTTCCTAAAATTTCAGATGGGTACGAGATGTTTTGAAGTTTTGGTTTCCAGCCACACTTTTGCAATTTGCACCCTTCCATTAAGAAGACAGCAGAAAGGGAAATGATAACCACTTCTTTCTTCTTCTATTTCGTCTCCTTCTACTTTTCCTTCTTCTTCTTCTTCTTCTTCTTTTCTTTCATCTTATTCTACTCATTCATGGTCTTCGTCTTCTCCTCCTCATTATTGACCTTCTTCTTTTTCTCCTTTTCCCTTCCCCTTCTTCTTCTTCTTTTTCTTCTCCTAATCCCCACCTTCCTTTCTTTCATGTATTTTCTCCCTCTGTATCATCATCATCATGTTTCATTTCACGTTTTGAGCAACAGTAGGTAAAACATATCACTCTCGCCTAAGTAAATCCCACATCATTTGAAAACTCGCAATTTAATTTTGAGGTCGGCGCGGTGTTACCTTCTTTTATCCGTTTGTGCTATAAATATACCCCTCCACAACCTCCCATGCAACGCCTCCTCCCTTCTCTACTCCACCCTTTTTGCAAAAATTCAAAGGCGTACTTGGCTTGTACATACTTCGATGCAGCCTTACCAAAAACAACTTATCAATTCAGAAAAGCACTAAGCCACTAAGTAGGTAAGCTTATTATATTATGTAGGTACGTTTGATATTAACAATATTATTGTCCTATCCTAGGACTTAATCCCATTTAGCTTTTACTTCGTTTGGTGTAATAGAAACATAGGTATCTCTGCAATGCGTGCTGCATAAGCACTTCTTGAAGGGAAACTAACAAACTACAAACTTTGGGTCTTGCATTACAAGCGGGCCTTTTTGATGTTTTGTATGTGAACTTTTTTTTTACTTTTTTAAGAGGTTTGAAACGGGAACTGTAACTGCTATGGTCTTATCGTCCCGAAATCGAAGAGAGAAGGAAGACAGGATAGGAGAAAGCCAGCCGTTTCGAGAACGAACATTATCCCATCAGGATAAAATCCGCCCCGGACGGGAATAGAACCCGCGGCCTAGCGCTTACAAGGCAGACGCACTACCAACTAAGCTAACTAGAGGCTGGCTATATGTGAACTTTTAATTTTTATTAAGTAGGTGGTTACTATAACTTTTCCTGACTTACTAGTTTTCGGTAGTGCTAAAAAATGGTCGACTCTGCTGGGGATAGTGTCCGACACAAATTGGACACAAATCCTTTCTGAGATTAAAACCAAATAGCGGTAACTGAATCAAGGGGTATTTCTTAATCAATAAGAATATTGTACGCTAAACTCTCGCTCTGGCTTTAGCTTTAAACTCAAGCTCTAAAGACAATTGAATCAGATTCAGAATTGATTCTTAGATTTCTCGAACTGATTTGTGCGATTATCAAATCTCACTCTGGGAATCGTGATCTGGCTGATTCAATTTGAAATCGAATCATCTGGGTAAGTCAGGGATTTCCAATCTGTGTAATGTGCATGTCCGCGGGCCACATGACGGCTGATGTGAGCAGCAATTCGCGGGCAGGCGGGAAGTAGTCAGTTGAATTTTGGACACCCCCTGATCTAATGATTCTTCTACACAACTTTTACCTATACTACCTGTGCAATCCTGGTTAGCTTGGAGGTTGGAGGGTAAAGAGACGCCCTTGTAAGTGCTAGATCGCGGGTTCGATTTCCGCCCTGGCTAAACTTTATCCTAAACAGATAAGATTCATTTTCGGAAGCTCGGAACTGTTGGTTTTCTCCTATCCAGTCCTCCTTCTCTGTTCGATTTGGGAACGGTAAGACGTCCGTTCTTACAGTTCCCTCATTTTCTAAAACATTTCCCAACACAAATCATCATGAAAGATCTTTATTTTGTATTTATATGTATATACTTTTTTTGTTACCATCTGTAAATAAAGTTTGATCCAATTGTGTAATAATAATAATGAAATCAAGCGTGCGGAAAATTTCTATTTAAAATCAATTCCATCATGTCGGATACATGGGAATGACAAAGGAGATATTCCCCTACAATGTGCATTGGCATTTGTGCAATCATGATTTGAATCTTTCTTTCCTTCATGCCCCTTTTCCCTGATGAAATAAGTGTATCAGAATCTTATGTAAATAATAATATATGTCTATGTAATGCAATTGCTCTGATTTAAGTTGTAAGTGATTGATGTTTTCCCTTATTTCGTATTCCTATAATAATATAAGGACATTATTTATCATGCCTACATGCCCCGTATATCAAATACCTATAGGTACATTATGTATGTAGTTATGTAGATAGCCATCCATACCTATGGGTACACATTTAATATTAGAATATCTCTGCCGGAAGAGTTAAACTAAAAAGAAAAAAAAAAAAATCCCCCAAATCAACAACCTTTATTTCCCTAACGTAATCTTTCCCTTCTTATCTTCAAGTTCCTTTTTAACATCATTTGTCTTATCACAACCATCTATATTGTTTCGCTCCCTCCCCTCTCTCTCTCTCTCTCGCTCTTTCTCCCTCTCTCTCCTTCTCTCTCTCTCTCCATGTCGAACTCCATTTTTCATCCCTTTTTTTCGACGTTTAAAAATGTTTAAAAAATAACTTTTTCCTTCTATTCTTTCAAGAAGAAAAAAAAGAAAACCCTATTTATTCTGGGCTTTTTTTATGGAAAAGCTGCAACAAGGGAGGGACAGTACTGGGGTTTTTCAACCCAGACTTCTTAAGAGTAAAAATATTCTCCACAAAAAAATGGTAATTTTCCCAATGTATTGACGGTTTATTGTGAAGTTTTTTCCTTTCTTTGTGTCTTTTTGTCCCATTTTATGACTTTTTTTCCCTTCTATGTATTGTATATAAAAAAGTTACTCTTTAATACTTTCTTTATTCTGGTGATAACACAATTAGGTACTTGCTTACAATAATATTATTATGCAAAGACTGTAGCTACCAGCTTTCATAGAAGAGCTAGATAAGGTACCTACCTTAGATATAAACTCTCTCTCTCTCTCTCTCTCTCTCTCTCTCTCTCTCTCTCTCTCTCCATGTTTTTCTCCATAAGCTTCATTGTTAGAAAAAAAATCAAGAGTCTTTAAAGCTTTTTTTTAAGGAGAGAGTATTATTTTAAAAGGTGGGTGGTAAGGGGTTTTGTATAAGTTTTTCCCTTGCTTATTTCTACCACATATTTCCCCTAGTCTCAACTCCTACTTATACAAAAGTACTAATTAAGTCTCTGAAGTACGTATTGCTTTTGTTTCTTTCAAGAGAAGGCTTCTTTTTCCTTGACTTTCCATTTCCAACGTAGCAGTATAGGTACTGAACCAGTTGGGTGTTTTTTTTTTTTAAGTTAATTTATCTTTATCTCATGAACTTAATAAAAAGACAGTGAAAATTAGATGCGGAAGACACAAATAGGGAGGAAGGAGGGAGAGATATCAGAGAGAGAGAAAAAAAGTGTGTGGGAGAAAGTGAAAGAGAGAGAGAGAGAAAACGAAGGAGAGAGAAACCTAATTCAGAGAGAATGGTGAGGAGATAATTTAAAATTCAACACGTGTTATCTATCTGCCTGAAAACAATATCTACGTGAAACAGAAGACATGATGGAATGAACATGGAACAAGAAGTAAGTAAGGAAAAAGAAGAGATAATAAGAGAACAAACGAGAGGGAAGGAGGAAGGGAGAGAAAGAAACTGACAGGCAAAACTCAAATCATTAATATTCCAAGCACATCTATTCTACACTCTTACTCCTATCTCCTATAGAGGCTATAGGTATGTAGTATGTACCCACCAGAAGGCATAGTAAACACTCTGGAACAAGAGATACTGACAAAGGCGACAGGCAGAAAATTATAATAAGCACATCAGCCTTTCTTCTTTTTCTTCGGCTTTTTCCGTGTACAGTCGGGGTCGGCATTTTTTCGTCAGCCTCTCATTCAGCCCTAACTTAGGGTAATTTCTTTGGGCTGACATTTGAAATTGGCTACAAATTTTACGAGTGGATGTCTTTTGCTACGTTTGCTATTTCTTAAGCAAGGGAATTTCAGCCTGGTTATACATCCCGGTTCAAAGTCCCCCACAGCCAGATTAAGCTGGTCTACTCCCTGTTTAACGTCCCCCAGCCAGAAAAGGGTGACGGGCAGAAAATCTTTTCTTCTTCTTTTTATTCGCCTTTTCGCGGGTCTTTACACAAAGCACAGCCTTTGGAGCCCACATTTCACCTGGCCCTCGGAACCCCTACCTTTTATAGGAAAAATTTAGCCCGCTGAAGAGAGAAAACTTGAGAAATAAGTTTTTATCTTTCTTGCAGGTTAAAGTTCAATCTGAAAACTTGCATTCATTATCTTCTTTCTCTTCCCAACCTCTATATCTCTCTCTCCTTATTTCTCTTGCTCTCTCTCTTTCCTTCCTTATTTCTCTCGCTCTCTCTCTAGACTTTCGCTCTTCTTCTTTCTATCTTTCCCCCTCTTTCGCTCTTTCTCTCTCCCCCCTCCCTCTTAACTTTTTCTCTCTTTCTCTCCCTCCTTGTTAACTTTTTCTATCTCTCTCTCTCTCTCCCTCTTCACTTTTTCTTCCTTGTTCTCGATCTATTTATCTCTCTCTCCCCCTCTTCTCTATTAGATGATAAGGACGCGAAATGACTTCTTGAACTCGGATAAAACTTTTAATATGAAGGAAAAAGTCTTTAAGGATTTTCATACTTTCAGTTTCAGCAGCGTCTTTATTAATAAAGTTTTGAGAGAAGATTTGAGATGAGAAATAAAATGTTTAATAAAACTTTTTTTTATATTTAGGTATCTCCCTGATTTAAATTTTTAGAGTATAGGTAGGTATTAAGTTATTAACTAATATTAGTAATGCATACATAATGATCTTTAAAATGAAAAATATTGGAGATCAAATTTAACCCTATAGGTAGGTACGTTTAATGCTTTGAAGAAAAAAAAAGCCCTGAACGCCTGAACCTGAAGCAACTTTAAATCCAAATGCCCAAATACCAAGAAGTGACGCGAAATTCCAAACACCTGAATACGAACCAACTTTTTATAAAAAAAAGCCCAAACTCCAAGAACTGACGCGAAATATTTTCGAACGAATAAACGTATAACACACGAGGTCGAATATTAACACACACACCTTCACTAACACAGAGTTCAACACAGACTGGCAGACTGCTGAAACTGAAAGTGCTGGAGTAATCGAGGAAATTTGAAAATGAGAAGGTTGAACTTTCCAAAAATTAAAAAAATAAATGTGGGCAGGTGGGCCAATAAATGGTACGTTTTTTAGGTGGGCGAATAAATGGTACACTTACCCTATGCGTATGAGGGAAACACTGTGGAAGAAATACCAATTAAATATTTTTTGTCAATCTGTTTCCATAAAACTGTAAAAAAAAGCAATAGGTACAGAGGTATGAGGTAATGTCATTTAGAAATCATTGATAAGATACGCTTTGATTTCTGAAGCGACGTTATACACCTGTCCACAACTCTTAAAGTACAAATTGGATAGTACCTATCTATTATCTACACCTTATGTTTAGTCCATTCTAAACTTCTCTACTATTACCGACAAATGACTCAAAATTATTATGACTATTAAATTTACAGAAATATTTCATACAGAAAACCATAAACATCAATGAACTTACCTACATAATAATATACTACATATACACGATATATTATACATATCGGTTATGTTATAATACGCGAGTACATATGTATAATGATAAGTAATAAAATAAAATAATAGTTACCTATATGTTTTAAAATGATAGGATTCAGGTAATAATTCGGCTCATAACTTTTACCTTTCACTTGCCTATAATAGTACTATAGGTCCATATCAGCAAAGCTATCAGTAGATAGGAGATATATAGGTCGGTGTTCTGGACTCCCAAGTATCCAAGGAATGAATGTATTGAATGAGGTAACTTTTGATCTTGTGAAATAATGTTAATGAAACCACTCTGGACCACTGGCTCTCACTAGTCTCAGTCAGTCTCACTTTCATTAAAGCATAACTCACGAATAAAAAGTATCTATCAGATCTTGGGTGAATCAATTATTTCTTTAGAAAACAATGCATAATTATTTTTGGAAATTATTTTAATGGTAAAAAAAGTCTATTAAAATTTGAATAATGGTTTTATTTCTTTATTAGCTCATATGTATAGGTATTGTGTAGATATCTACCTAGATATTTGAAAAGTATTGTTATCAATTATCAATTGTACGTATCCTATAATTCATTTATTTATTTATTTATTCTAAAAAAAAAAAAATATTATGTATTGTATATTATCAATTTGCCTAAAAGATTAGAAAAAAGCCCTGAACGCCTGAACCTGAAGCAACTTTAAATCCAAATGCCCAAATACCAAGAAGTGACGCGAAATTCCAAACACCTGAACCCGAACCAACTTTTTATTTTAAAAAAAGGCCCAAACTCCAAGAACTGACGCGAAATATTTTCGAACGAATAAACGTATAACACACGAGGTCGAATATTAACACACACACCTTCACTAACACAGAGTTCAACACAGACTGCCTGACAGCCTGACACTGACACTGACAGCTGACTGCTGTGCTGAAAGTGCTGGAGTAATCGAGGAAATTTGAAAATGAGAAGGTTGAACTTTCAGAGAAAATATTCACTAAAGAGAAAATGCTGAATGAAAAACTCTGCTTTAAACCCGCAGTTCTGTAAACTGTGTTAGAACTCGGGCAGAAAATGTCGGAAAAGAAAGGGTCCCTCAAAGGCCGGATTGGGAATTTGAGACCGAAATTTAATGAGTAAAATGTTCTCTAGGTCCTCTAGCTAGCTGATTCGAAAAAAAACTTAACGGGTGCGGTGCGGTATGTGTATCTCAAGTTCTCAAGATCCAATCGGCTTAAAATCTAATCTGCAAATTTCCTTATGTTGAATAGTCTGCATTGCTGCTTAATTTGATGATAATGTGATAAACCGTTCCTAGTTTCAATTTCTTTATTTACACAACTTTAGTTGTAAGTAGATAAACCGTTCGAGATGGTGAAACAAAACAGACCTAAAAAAAGAATCTCAAAATAGAGAAACATAGTAGTGCACCAATATTATACCTGTAGTTGTAGACTTGTATTGGAAACAATTATGTAGGCAAAATTCGTCGAATTAAACTTGGAAATCGCTTCTTTCGTTCAAGGATTTTATCTTTCAAGTTTGGGGAAAAGAGAGAAAGGAGAAACATACATAGTTAAGTTTCATAGAGATGTTCTCCAGACAGGATCGGGGGGTATAGAAGAAGCGTGGAACCCAGACCAGCTGTTTTGACGGTGAAACAAAGATTGCAAGGGAAAATAATGGAAAATGTATGTTACGTAATTCAGTTACCTTCAACTTCCGTGGCCGAGTGGGTAAGGCACTAGGCTTGCAAACCGGAGGTCCCGGGTTCGATTTCCGCTGGAGTCGAAGTTTTTTTCTTCTCAATCCGTCAATTACCTACTTGAGTTTGAACCCGAATCAATCTCTGCACGCTCATATCGGCACACAAGTCGTAAAAAGTCCAAAAGATTTCCCATACCTTCTCTTCTTCTTCTTCTTCTTCTTCTTCTTCTTCTTCTTCTTTCATTTTTTCATCTTACTTTCAAACCAAAAATGTCACTTTTTTGCTCTTCTCTCTAAAAAGGTTCTTTTTCCATTTCCGTAAGCTCTCTTAGTTCTCTCTCTCCTTCCCTCTCCCTTTTCACTCTCTCTCTCCATCTCTTTAATTTCCTGTAAAGTCATTCAATAATGCATTTGAAATGTACCTATCTACCTATACGTACTTCTACTTTAAATAATGGTCCTCTAACCCTCGTATATCTCTTCAGTAGAACCTCGATTATTTCAACTAATTGGGACCGGGGGGTAGTTAAAATGATCGAGGTTGAAATGATCACTTTCTATGATCTTTTCCTCTGATAAGATAGGATGTCCTTTGAAAGGTAGAAGAAAAAACAATGGACTGAAATAAGGGAAGTTGAAAAAATCGAGGTTCTACTGTACTACCTATAGCTATAGAAGGTATTTGCATAGCGATAGGTATATACATATAGGTATAGTCTCAAGTACATGAGAGCTTTTAAGGGAAAGCTTTCAACTGTCAACAGAACTGTTTGGGGACTTTGGGATTTCATTTATTTGCATGGTTGTTAGAAATCGATTTCATGGCCTTATTTATAGGTGCAGTTTGAAGTTCAACAAAATATGAAGTATTCTTTCTTTTCTTCATGCCCTTTGTCAGCGGTTGGTGCGTATATTTGGATAATATTTGTATACCCAATCTTGGTTTTGACTTTTATCATTATTATTCTGTCTGACAATGGTGTAAAGGATTCTACGGATTTACTTATTTCATTGCCTACAATGATTGCCACTCCATATCGGTGTCCGTTATCATTATTACTAGAGTAATAGATCACATTTCCGTTTTCACCCACTACTTTGCTGCCTGATCCAATCCATTGGGTGTCACTGATGCCAAGTAAGTTGATGTTTAATCTCTCCATTTCTTTTAGTGTATTTTCTAGTTTACCAGGCGCATACAAACTTCGGACATTCCAAGTACCAATCTTCATGGCTGAACCGGAGATTCTTCGCACCCCCCGACCATCTAAGGTCTGCCGGGAACTAGGGGCCATTGTATAATTTTTTCCAGCCATAATGATTTTTTCTCGGAATAATTATGCGGTGGGTCTTCCGTCTCCTTCCACATCGCAGTGATACAACCATACCGCTGACTCAGCTCTGCTTGTATGTCTCCAGTACGAAGCCTTTCCAATGTCATTCATTTTCAGCCTTCGCCTGATACTGATGTAGCTGCTGCCCTACACCAGTTTTT
>NW_007378968.1:55933-57627 GCF_000475195.1 Diaphorina citri | reverse complement strand
TCTCTCTCCCTCTATCTCTTCTTCCTCTCTCTCACCCTCTCTCTCTCTCTCTTCCTCTATCTCTTCTTCCTCTCTCTCTCTCTTCCTCTATCTCTTCTTCCTCTCTCTCAACCTCTCTCTCTCTCTCTTCCTCTATCTCTTCTTCCTCTCTCTCTCTCTTCCTCTATCTCTTCTTCCTCTCTCTCAACCTCTCTCTCTCTCTCTCTTCCTCTCTCTCTCTCTCTTCCTCTCTCTCTCTCTCTTTCTTTATTTCTCCTAAATGTCTTTGCCTTTGAGGTATTAGGGATGAGAATTGAAGAGAGACAAACATATAAACGATAAAGAGAGAAAATGGAGAGGAGGAGGAAGGGAGAGGGAGAGAGAGAGGGAAAGGCAATGCAATGGAATGACATTTAAAACATAGCTGTTGAGTGAGATGGAAGAAAACAAGGCTTTTCTTTTACACCCCTATGTTTGTTTCCCCTAAAAATCACGAAATTTAGGCAACTGAAACTGAGCCAAGAAAAATAATACATTCTCCCTAATGCAATCTTCTTCCTCCTTCTCCTCCTCATTCTTCTTCTACTCTTTATACTGTCCCCTTCTCACATCTGCCTCTAATCCTTTTCCTCCTTCTTCTATGTCTTCTTCTCCTTCTTCTATGTCTTCTACTGTTCCTGGTTGGTTAACTTTGTGTAATTTTCCTTTACCTCCTCTTCTATTGCTTCCTTTCTTCGTCACCTTCCTACTGTTCCTCTTTTTCCTCCTTCCCCTTCTTTTTCCTTTCTTTCAACTCTTCCTCTTCCTCCTTTCAACTCTTCCTCTTTTTCCTCCTTCCTCTTCTTTTTCCTTTCTTTCAACTCTTCCTCTACCTTCTTTTTCTTCTTCCCCTCCTCTTCGTCTCCTTTTCTCCTCTACCTTCTTTTTCCTTCTCCTTACATCTTTACTTTCTCTCCCTTCCACTCTTATTTTTCCTTCTTATAATTCTTCATACAATATATTCCAGGGGGAAGTATGTAGGCACACTCTTTTTATAAGCTGACAACTGTGACAACATGATCCTTTGTAGAGATTTCTCTCTCTCTTTCTCACTCCATCTACCTCTCTCTCCCTCTCTCTCTCTCATTTTGGTCCCAGCCTTTACATTTAAACACACGTGTATGAAAATCTCAGCCTTTTCTCAAGCATATTTAAGTAGGTATTAATACCTATTTTACCTTTGACTAACAAACCGTAAGTATGTAGGTACATAAATACCTTCCTATATTATGGCAAAGTATATCCTACAAAGCTCGTACGAAGCTACATACATATGTACCAAAATAAAAATCCTACCAATCCTACACCCATCCAAGTACTATCCACGCTCGACGTTGCTTAACTTCAGTGATCGGACGAGAACTGGTGTATTCAACGTGATAATTATGAACGTTGGCGAAAGCCGAGAGCAAGAAGAGCACACCTGAATGGTATTGTTATCTGATCAGATTATCACACTTTGTTATCAGAATGAATGAACCTAGGTACCTATACTATAATTCCATACCTCGGCTGGGATTGAACCCACGCCCTCCTGTTTACCAGGCGAGCGCCTTGACCACTACACCACCGAGGTAGGTATAGACATACAAGGGAAGAGAAAAATAGGGAGATAAAAACTGAGGTGGAGAGATAAGGTTGAGGAAGACTTGAGAGAGAAGGGAGGAGGCGTTGGA
>NW_007378968.1:35933-50933 GCF_000475195.1 Diaphorina citri | reverse complement strand
AGGTAAATTATATGAATTGAATGTATACCTAACCCGACGCTCGTTAGGGCATAAGGGAAATGACGAAGAAGAAGAAGAAGAAGAAGAAGAAGAAGAAGAAGAAGAACTTAAACTTGAACGAAAATAACTTTATTTTTAACAAAACAAAATTACAAAGGTTAGCTCACCCCCAAAGCTTACAAAAACTTCTTGGGGTGTAGGTGAAGAAGAAGAAGAAGAAGAAGAAGAAGAAGAATGTATACCTAAGCATTTTAAATTTATTAAAGGTAGAGCAATGGAATGTTGAGTTTGATGGTGGTTGTTTGTTGAGATGTGCGTGTTGTGTAAATAAATAATTACCTTACGCATTGCGTGTGGCATAGAATGAGAAATAGAAACTATGGTTGGTACCTAGACCTAACTGCCTAACAAATGATACAAAGTTCATTATATGGCGTCATAGGAAGTCCTTAGTTTCCCTACAGTATGCCGTAGCTGCTAAGGCTTAGCATGTCTCTCTGGTAGGAACATTCATCATTGTTTTGGAACGAAAATAATCTTCAAATTCAAAACAGTCGCCTTCTCCTGACTGCTTATCACAGTTTAGTTAGTAAAAGAGTAATTTGATTCTTCATTTTGATGTCTCTTGAAGTCTTGAGGCTTTTGTTTAGATTTTTAGCCCGTCCTTCCTTTATTATTACGATGGTAATAAAAAAAGGTATAGTGGACGGGCTATTGTATTCGCTTCGTTAGAATAAAGTTCGTCCGGGCAGCAATCCAACCCAGCGCTTCACATTGCATATGTCGAAATATTACCAGGCGTTCATATATTTTTGTTCTGCCTCTCTCATACTGACGATACAGTCGGCCACCATACGTGACCATACCCCATACCTCATACCTCTTTAGATCTCAGTAGGTATTCACTTCGTTTGTTCACACACAGGTAAACATTGACATCCGCTATTTCTTTTGTTTGGCATTTGGTAGGGCCTCAGTTTTGTATCACAGTTTCTTGAGAGAAAGAACGAGGAATTGAATAAAGGGTTATAAATAGAAAGGTTTTTTTGCTTTTTTGGTATCATGAAACAAAGAAAAGCCGCGCCGACCCCAAAAATATTTATGATGGAAAAGTTAAAAAGCAAAAGATCAAAAGAAGGAATCATTGTTTTATAAAGGCTTTATGGAGATTCCGTCAATAAAATCATTAAGAAAATGCCTCATTCACTTATTTACCTTGTAGACTTTTAGGTTTTAGGGAGAGTACCTTTACCTAGTGTCCTAAGGTAAAAAATGTAGGGTATATGTTTTGAATTGTAAAGGTTTTTTGTGAGTTGAAACAAACAAAATGTCTACTTCAACCTCAAAATAGCGAAGGGTTACTGTCCACAACTTATGGGATACACTGTATCGGTATAGAACGGATGAAACTAATTTGTCTCGGGTCAGCTCCGGTTTTATGTCTATACCAGGCTTGTCCAACCCGCGGGCCGCGCTCATTTTTGCGGCCCGCGAAGGCCCGCCTAAAAAAATGAACGAAAATGAGAAATAACAGTAAATATATAATGTCGATATTCACGCACTTGTGTCAGCTGCAGAGTGTCCACAGAAATCGCACTAATGTCATCATGTGGTAAGTTTACATAATAAAATAAAATTATATTATAATTACATTACACCAGGCCACCCCCCCCCGTGAGTTTTTTTGCGGCCCGCCAACTCTCTACCTTGGTCTCTTGCGGCCCTCGGGTGCCCTAAGGTTGGACAACCCTGGTCTATACCTATGTATGTACATATTCAGGCTTTGTGTGTCTGTTTGTTAAAGTCCTGTGGAATTTTTACAACGCGCAAGTTGTAAAAATCGAGTTCTGAGGAAAAGAATAGTCCGTTCTCTCTCTTTCTCTCTTTAAGGTCCAGAATTCTAGGTATAGTTTTTTTGAAGGTTGTGTGTCTGTTTGTTAAAGTCCTGTGGAATTTTTACAACGCGCAAGTTGTAAAAATCGAGTTCTGAGGAAAAGAATAGTCCGTTCTTTCTCTCCTCTCTCTCCTCTCTCTCTCTTTCTCTCTCCTATCTCTCTCTCTCTCTCCTCTCTCTCTCTCTCTCTCTCTCCTATCTCTCTCTCTCTCTTCCTCTTCCTGCCTCTTTCTCTCTGTAAGGTCTAGAATTCTAGGTAGTTGTTTTGATGAAGAAGAAGAAGAAGAAGAAGAAGGAAAAAAAAAAAAAAAAAAAAACGCCAACGTTCCAATCAAATCTCAAATTATTTTAGTAAGTAATCAATCAAATCCCAAATTATTTGTGGTAAAACAGCTTTTTTTCACAACATGTGGATATCACAGCATTACTAACGAGTGAGGTTTGTGCGCTTCGAAATGTCAATGCTCCCTCTCACAAAATGAGAGGGAGAGAACAAACATCCTCGTGGCTCCCCCCTCCCCTTCCCCTCTTGTGATCAAAATACACTGCGCTCTCTCGCGTGTTTATATTGTGATGTTTTTATTTTGTCTTTCGCCAACGTTCATATCACGTTGAATACACCAGTTCTCGTCCGATCACTGAAGTTAAGCAACGTTGAGCGTGGATAGTACTTGGATGGGTGACCGCTTGGGAACACCACGTAACGTTGGCATCTTCTTTTTTTTTTCTCTGTCTCTCTCACTATCTTCCCCTCCTTCTTTGTCTCATCTAATTATTTGTCTTTCATTCGGAATCCATTTTTAATTTTTAGTTGATTCGCAGGTTTAAGGGGCATTAAATTTTTGACTTTTTATGTTTTTTACAATCACTTTCAAAACCTCTTCTCTCTCTCTCACTCACTCATCATAAACAGTTAATAGATAGATAGATAGATAATTAGATATAGCTCCTACCTACTTTTTACCTTTACGACAGAAACAATGCAATGTTGTCGTAAAAAAACTTTCATTTCAGTGATGCATTTATTTTCAAAAACAGCTGCTGGGTGAGCCATGTATTAGGCTGACTTATAATACCTACAAGAACTGTACTGTACCTCTGTCTGGGACTCTTTAGAGATATAATAACACAAGACTTCCATACCCCTAAAATAAAAACCAAGACCTCATAAAACCATGTTGACCCCGATATCATAAGAACCAGATAGGAGAATAAGGAGAGCTTTCTAAAAACAAATTCCCGGAACTTTTTCATTACCAAAAAGAAAGTTGTCTGTTTTCTTAAGTTCGCGAGAGATTTAACTAACATGTCATTACGGTGTAATAAATAAATAAAAAATAAATAAATAAATGCAATTTCTTTGTGTTATTATATCACAACTTTGGTGCTCACTGCAGCATTGTAGGATTTTCCCAATATCACATTAATCCTAACGTCCAATGTTTACCTACCATGCTGGCACCGGTCGCTATGCGCATTTATTTATATATTGGGGCTCGAACCCAAGTCCCCCGTATAGGTTCGAGGTCACACACCCCTGTCTCGCCATTCCCCCCAGGGTGAACCATGTCATAAAACTACCGTGTTGATTGAAATTCCAAACAGTGGAAATTAAAATACAACCACCTCGGGGTACGCTATCCTATTTTGTTTATAGTCAGACAACACATTAATATTAACATGGTTAAGGGAGAGAGCCCAAATGTGGCCTCACGTTACCTCAAGTTCACCCACGTTCCTACAGTGACCCTTATCAAGCTCTGTTCAGTGTCCACACATGGCCGACGGCCGCCGATCGATGTCGACACAAACCGTCCACACTGCCTCGACAACATAGATTCACCTCGACGATGGGTTACAGTTTAAGTTTAAGACCTTTACATAGTCAAACACGAATGAAAATTAAATAGTTAGGGGAGGTGGGCCGAATGTGGCCCAAAACTTTCTCAAGTCGACCCTTTTTCTTAGAATTTAACTGACTGTACTTGATGTTGTACTTTTTAATCTATTACCTAGGAGTAGGAGTTCAAGATCGACCGACCTTGGGTTCCTTGTCCATAAAATAGTTAACTAACTCATCATTTACGATACCACAGTCGATTTGTTAATTACATTTGAAATTAAATACCTTGGTCACAAAATTAGTAGAACTACCTGTGTAGATACATAGTATAAATACCTATGTACATACAACATACATAGTATAACTACCTATGTACATACAACATACATAGTATAACTACACAGGTAAATACCTTGCTTACAATATTAGTATTACCAACTACCTATGTTAAATATTTAATGACCCACTAATCGGGAAACTAATTATCTACAACATTCAGAACCAAATAACGAAATAACCTCCGCAGGGACGTCAACAAAAATACTTACAGTAATATTTTTGGTGGAGATGTCAAAACTACGAAATAAAAAGTAAAAATATATTGTTAGTGGCGATGTCAAAACTACAAAATGATAATATTGTTAGTGGAGATGTCAAACCTACAATATAAGAATATTGTTAGTGGAGATGTCAAAACTACAAAACTGTAGTTCTCTCAGAAAACAGTGCTCCCAAATGAAAATATTGTAAGGTGCCCAGACTCGTGGCTCGACTAGTAGATACTGAGGTACATTGTAGTGGGTACTAAGATACCCTAGAGTTCGATTCCTGCCGGGGACGGATTCTATCTCAAACAGATAAGGTTCGTTCTCCGAACGGCTGGCTTTCTCCTATCCTGTCTTCCTTCTCTCTTCGATTTTGAAACGATAAGAACTTAGCAGTTACAATTTCCCCTACATACTGAAGTACCTTACTTACCTACCGATACCGCTCGACGTTGCTTAACTTCAGTGATCGGACGAGAACTGGTGTATTCAACGTGATATGAACGTTGGCGAAAGGCGAGCGCAAGAAGAGCACACCTGAATGGTATTGTTATCTTATCAGATTATCACACTTTGTTATCAGAATGAATGAACCTAGGTATACCATTGTAAATACTACCATAACGTGACTTGTATTGATAAGAGTTACCTGCCAGGTAAATCAATTTCAGGTAAAATTTAATTGAAAGGTAAATTGCTCCCGTTCTCGCCAACGTTCATATCACGTTGAATCCACCAGTTCTCGTCCGATCACTGAAGTTAAGCAACGTCGAGCGTGGATAGTACTTGGATGGGTGACCGCTTGGGAACACCACGTAACGTCGGCGTTACTTTTTTTTCTCTCTCGAAGAGGGAACTGTAACAACGGAGGTTTTATCCTCGCGAAATCAAAGAGAGGACAGGACAGGAGAAAACAAGTCGTTCCAATCACTGAAGTTAAGCAACGTCGAGCGTGGATAGTACTTGGATGGGTGACCGCTTGGGAACACCACGTAACGTTGGCGTTACTTTTTTTATTCTCTCTCGAAGAGGGAACTGTAACAACGGAGGTCTCATCCTCGCAAAATCAAAGAGAGGACAGGACAGGAGAAAACAAGTCGTTCCGAGAACGAACCGTATAACTGTTTAGGATAAAGGTCGCCCCGGGTGGGAATCGAACCCGCGACCTTAACGCTTACTGCTTACAAAGGCAGGCGCGCTACCAACCCAGCTAACCACCTAACCAGGCTGGCTAAGAAATCTCAGGAGAAGTATTTCAAAGTTTCGGGTAAGTATACAACTTTCAAAATCTGAAATGTCATTAAAACAAATTTAATAAAGAAAGGGAGGGGGTACAAAATGTTTCCCCTATTTCTTCAGAACATTCCATAAGTGAGAAAATGAGAGAAAAAGATAGAAATAGAGAGAGAGAGAGAGAGAGAGAGAGAGAGAGAGAGAGAGGCGAGGGAAAACACAATAAGTGAGAGAAAAAGAGAGAAAGAGAGAGATAGAAAGAGAGAGAGAGAGAGAGAGAGAGAGAGAGAAGAAATTCCTTCACATGAAATCCTCATTAGCTTCTTATCAGCTTAAGCTTATCATCTCTCTCTCTCTCTCCCCCTCCCTCCCTCAGTTCTCTCTCTCCCTTCTTTTAAGCTGACTTTTCTTTCAGTCAAAATGTTCAACTTGACTTTGAGGATGTTCCCCTGTTCTCCCCTCTCCATCAACAAGAATTTTCGGAAAATAACGAAGAGGAAAATCTTCAGATTATTCCACTAATGATGTTGAACTTTCCACTAGAAATGAACAACCTGTACTTTCACTATATCGAACTTCCACTAACGCGATATTGAACTTTCGGGACAATTTTCAACGCCCGAAAAGTCTGGTGTTTCGAACTAACGTGTCATAAAGTCATGATGCTGAATCCAGGATTTCATTGGGGGGGATTCGAACAGCGGTGTATCGGGGGGTGATGTTCCGAAATTGCTGAGTCCGCCCCATAGTAAAGGAATAAAAAGAAAGCCCCCCGACGGGGGGACCCAGGCCCGATGCCATCCCTCCCTAAATACGGCCCGAAAACGGATCCGAAATCTTGAACGGAAATATTGTGAGAATAATCCGTGAGAATCCAATGAACAAGAGGTTTGTATGTAATATGTAATTTTTGGGAAAAAAATCCCATACATATAGGTATAAATAATAAAATAATATCAAAATATCCAATCAGAAATCAAGTATGATGTCAATTTAATGATGTCAAGGAGTCCAGAGTCGTTTATATTGTGGACCAATGATGTTTATATTGTGAACCAATTTCCGATTAAAAAGACATTAAAAAATAAAATACAAGCAAAATATTGACATACATTAAAACGTTCTCACGCATAAAGGATACAGATGTCAAATGTACAATGTAGTTACTTCTCGTACATATGCGTATGAGGGAAACATTGTGGAAGAAATACCAATTAAATATTTGGTAGTTTTATATTGGTATGTATTGATTTTTTGTCAATCTGTTTTAGCTGTTTCCATAAAACTGTAAAAAAAAAAAAAGCAATACAGAGGTAATGTCATTTAGAAATCGATAAAAGGCTGTTTGATTTCTGAAGCGACGATATACACCTGTCCACAACTCTTAAAGTACAAATTGGATAGTACCTATTTATTATCTACACCTTATGTTTAGTCCATTCTAAATTTCTCTACTATTACCGACAAATGACTCGAAGTTGTTATTATTACTATTAAATTTCAATATTTCATACAGAAAACCATAAACATCAATGAACTTACCTACATAATAATATACTACATATACACAATATATTATACATAAAGGTTATGTTATAATACGCGAGTACATGTGTATAATAATAAGTAATAAAATAAAATAATAGTTACCTATATGTTTTAAAATGATAGGATTCAGGTAATAATTCGTCTCATAACTTTTACCTTTCACTTGCCTATAATATACTACTATAGGTCCATATCAGCAAAGCTATCAGTAGATAGGAGATACATAGGTCGGTGTTCTGGACTCCCAAGTATCCAAGGAATGAATGTATTGAATGAGGTAACTTATGATCTTGTGAAAGAATGT
Source organism: Diaphorina citri (assembly GCF_000475195.1). Taxonomy (NCBI): domain Eukaryota; kingdom Metazoa; phylum Arthropoda; class Insecta; order Hemiptera; family Psyllidae; genus Diaphorina; species Diaphorina citri. The sequence goes on along the minus strand of NW_007378968.1, from coordinate 43,566 downwards.
TAATGAAACCACTGTGGACCACTGGCTCTCTAGTCTCACTTTCATTAAAGCATAACTGACTCACGAATAAAAAGTATCAGATCATAATTATTTTTGGAAATTATTTTCATAGTAAAAAAAGTCTATTAAAATTTGAATAATGATTTTATTTCTTTATTAGCTCATATGTAGGTATTGTGTAGATATCTACCTAAATATTTGAAATGTATTGTTATCAATTATCATCATAACTAATGAATGCCTAATACGAGTACCTATCTTATAATTCATTTATTTATTTATTTAAAAAAATATATATATTATGTATTGTATATCTATTCAATTTGCCTAAAAGATTAGAAAAAAGCCCTGAACGCCTGAACCTGAAGCAACTTTAAATCCAAATGCCCAAATACCAAGAAGTGACGCGAAATTCCAAACACCTGAACCCGAACCAACTTTTTATTTTAAAAAAAGGAGAGAGAGAGAGAGAGAGAGAGAGAGAGAGAAAGAAAATGGTCAAAGGACCCTCCCCCACTCCAAAATGTATGGATAAGACATAACGGCACACCCACTAAAAGTATACGATACGAATACATATTGCATGCAAGGATATGCTCTCCCAAAGATCTATTAAGATCATGCAACTGTCAGCCAGAGAAAAATGAGAAAAGAGAACCTAGGTAATTAGAAGTTTATCTCTATGTGAGTCCTGTGACCGAGAGTCGTAAGGTGCTGGGTTCGAATAACGGCTGGGGCAGAAATTTTGGGACCAACTCGTTTTGTTCCCGCATAGGCCATGATGGAATTCCGGATTTTCTGATTTTTCATCATCATTACTTGGAAATAATGACATTACTAATGATTGTGTAAGGTACCTATAAGATCATGCAACTGTCAGCCAGAGAAAAATGAGAAAAGAGAACCTAGGTAATTAGAAATTCATCTCTATGTGAGTCCTGTGACCGAATCGTAAGGTGCTGGGTTCGAATAACGGCTGGGGCAGAAATTTTAGGACCAACTCGTCCTGTTCCCGCATAGGCCATTTGACTTGCAATAATCTTAAAGTCCTTCAGAGGCAAGTACATTTTTTTTCATTTTTTCTTTTTTAATGACATTTTTTTAAAAGCCAGATTCAAAATGGTGGTTGGCCATGTAGAACTTATGATACTTTTTCCATGTCACTGATGCGAGCGAAGGAGAAAATACATTAGAAAAAGAGAGGGGAAGACAAGAAGAAGAGAGGGGAGTGGGAGAGAGAGAGGTGGGGGGAAATGTCAAGATTTTCACAAATGTAAATAAAAGTTAATGTTCTTTCTCTTTTATTCCATATCATTTGAAATTTGAATGTTTCCTCTCTCTCTCTCTCTCTCTCTTTCTTTATTTCTCCTAAATGTCTTTGCCTTTGAGGTATTGTCGAATTAAACTTGGAAATCGCTTCTTTCGTTCAAGGATTTTATCTTTCAAGTTTGGGGAAAAGAGAGAAAGGAGAAACATACATAGGTAGTTAAGTTTCATAGAGATGTTCTCCAGACAGGATCGGGGGGTATAGAAGAAGCGTGGAACCCAGACCAGCTGTTTTGACGGGGAAACGAAGATTGCAAGGGAAAATAATGGAAAATGTATGTTACGTAATTCAGTTACTTCCAACTTCCGTGGCCGAGTGGGTAAGGCACTAGGCTTGCAAACCGAAGGTCCCGGGTTCGATTTCCGCTGGAGTCGAAGTTTTTTTTTTCTCAATCCGTCAATTACTTGAGTTTTAACCCGAATCAATCTCTGCACGCTAACACATATCGGCACACAAGTCGTAAAAAGTCCAAAAGATTTCCCATACCTACTTTCTTCTTCTTCTTCTTTCATTTTTTCATCTTACTTTCAAACCAAAAATGTCACTTTTTCACTCTTCTCTCTAAAAAGGTTCTTTTTCCATTTCCGTAAGCTCTCTTAGTTCTCTCTCTCCTTCCCTCTCCCTTTTCACTCTCTCTCTCCATCTCTTTAATTTCCTGTAAAGTCATTCAATAATGCATTTGAAATGTACCTATCTACCTATACGTACTTCTGCTTTAAATAATGGTCCTCTAACCCTCGTATATCCATACAGTAGTACCTCGATTATTTCAACTAATTGGGACCGGGGTAGTTGAAATGATCGAGGTTGAAATGATCACTTTCTATGGTCTTTTCCTTTGATAAGATAGGATGTCCTTTGAAAGGTAGAAGAAAAAACAATTGATTGAAATAGGGGAAGTTGAAATAATCGAGGTTCTACTGTACTACTGAAGGTATTTGCATAGCGATAGGTATATACATATAGGTATAGTCTCAAGTACATGAGAGCTTTTAAGTGAAGCCACAGCTTTCAACTGTCAACAGAACTGTTGGGGGGAGGGGCTTTGGGATTTCTATTTGCATGGGAATTAGAAATTGATTTTATGGCCTTATTTAGGTGCAGTTTTCAAGTTCAACAGTAGCTAAGATAAGTTAAGAAATTAAAATATGAAGTATTCTTTCTTTTCTTCATACCAAGACCGATATGAAAAATAGGGATTACTACCGGCAAAAAAAGTGCAAATCATGTTCTTTTTCTTATCTTCATCAGACACCCTCACTAAGAAAGAAGTATTACCAAGTAAAAGAAGAGGAGAAGAAGAACGAGAAAGACGTGTTAAAGAATAGGGGGAGAAGGTATACTATTCAACATTATTGATGAAACTAAACCTAATGAAATGCAAAGAACCTCCTACCCTGTAAGTAATCCAGAGGGAGATATGATGATAGGGAGGAGGAGAAGGAGAAAGGGAGAAAACAAGAAGGAGAAGAAGGGAACAGGGAATCAGGAGGAAGATGAGAAAGAGGAAGAAGAGGAGGATTGAAGAGGAGGAGGAGAAGAGGTTAAGATGAAGATTATGGATGAGACAACACATCAGAAGAGAGGAGAGGGAGATATGATGATAGGGAGGAGGAGAAGGAGAAAGGGAGAAAACAAGAAGGAGAAGAAGGGAACAGGGAATCAGGAGGAAGATAAGAAAGAGGAAGAAGAGGAGGATTGAAGAGGAGGAGGAGAAGAAGAGGTTAAGATGAAGATTATGGATGAGACAACACATCAGAAGAGAGGCAGAGAGGGGAGAGAGGGGGAGGGAGAGAGAGGGAGAGGAAGAGAGAGAGAGAGAGAGAGGGAGAGGGAGGGAGAGAGAAAGAGAGAGGGAGAGAGAAAAATATTCTTAAATGGGGGAGCAAGGAAGAGAGAGAGAGAGAGGGAGGGAGAGAGAGAGAGAGAGAGAGAGAGAGGGAAGAAGGAGAGAGAGAGATATTCTTAAATGGGGGAGCAAGGATTTACACGAAAGAAAAAGAGATGAAGAAAAAAAAAAACAAGTTTTTCTTTTTAGGTAGGCATTAGATATAGGTACATAGAATACATACACTTACCTATACATAGGTAATTCTTTCTCCATCATAAATCATAAATCACAGAATTATAGGGGAAAGAAAAGAGAGAGAGGAAGGGAGAGAGAAATGACAGATTGAGAATTTTTATGCAAGTGACAGGAACCAGGAGAGAGAGAGAGAGAGAGAGAGAGAGAGAGAGAAAGAAAATGGTCAAAGGACCCTCCCCCACTCCAAAATGTATGGATAAGACATAACGACAAACCCAGTAAAAGTATACGATACGTATACATATTGCATGCAAGGATATGATCTCCCAAAGATCTAATAGGTACAAATTTCTTGACCCCGCCGGGAATCGAACCCGGGTCTCCCGCGTGCAAGGCGAGCGCAGTGACCACTACGCCATGGGAGCTGACGCATTACGGTGTAATTCAAGAAAACCCTTATCACCTTCATTTTCTTCCTACTGTCAATAGTCCCTCAATCAGCCCTACCAAGGGTGATGATTGCTTTGGACTCTTTGGAGCCCTTAGCTCACCATAGAATCCATAGATAGATAGGTAATATTGAAAAGTCAAGAATCAAAGTTGATACCTGATACCTAACAGAACCTTTTGATCCCAATGTTTACACGCCATTACACAACTCTAATCGATTACCTATACATTTTACAGGTAGACCAACCAAACCCACCACATGTAGACTAGACATGTTCATCCATGTGAAAAACATATGAAAGAAACATCAATTTTGACGTTTTTCATTGTTATCCAAAAATTCTTACATAAATCACACTTTGGTTCTGTTTTTTTCTCCCAAAATCAGGTTCTTTTGTATTAAAGCCGATAAAGAATGTAGAGTTGTAGAGTATTGTAGAGTCAGGTATTCGCAACAGGTACATTGTCTGCTAGCTATGACCGTTCTACGGTTGAAAAATACTCCTTAGGTGTAACCCAATAACGTCTTTTGAGTATCTCTACCCAGCCTTTTATTTATTTACAAAATTATGTCTATTTTTTTAATTAAAAACTAAACCGAAAAGTCTGTCTGGAGTTGTGTTTCCAAAATATTACTCCTATTATGTAAGACGCGTTGAAAACATTTAAACGGTTCTTTGTTTAGATCCAAACTGCCCCGCCGATTCAGGGTGTATCATCAATTTACAAGTACCTACCTTATACTTATACATATATCTTATATTAATTTATTTTTCCTAGATAAATTGTTCATCTTATGATGATGACTCCACCCAGAAAATAATTCCCCAAATAACCATACCTACTTTTATTGGTGGAGATGCCAAAGTAAAGGTTTTAATTGTATTTTTGTTAGTGGAGATGTCAAAACTACAAAAAATAATATTGTTAGTGGAAATGCTGAAACTACAAAATAAGAATATTGTTAGTGGAGATGTCAAAACCTCAAAACTACAAAATTAGAATATTGTTAATGAAGATGCCAAAAATATTTGATTTTTATGTTTTTTTCTTTTTATTTTTCAGGTAAGTTCATAAAACCATCTTGCTTGGTCTGGGTAAGTCGGAAAAAAATATGTATGCAAACTAACTGGTAAGTTAAATTTTGTCACAAGATAGATGCTTAACATGTTGACATACCTAATTTTTTTCTACACTGCTCATTGTCAGATTAACATCACCTATTCCTTACATTATACATTCTTTGTGGAGAGTCTGAAAGGTTTGTTTTCGGTGGAGCTAGAGCTAAAAATATTAAAGCACCCCGTATCCTAAGAATAAGCATCCTAAGAATAAGCATAGAGCCGAAAAAACTTTGACTCTGTCGGAACTGAACTCGAAGCTTCTCGGATATGGTTCACCCTATATGTAATTATTTTAATTTGAAGTTATATTGATCTGGAGACCGCGCCCCCCTTACAACATGTGTAGGTACCTTTCCTGACATATAGCTATGCCTAAGAGCTGTGCCCTTCCTCTCCTACCTGGGGATTAAGGTACGTCCAGTCTACTATCGTCGATTGACATCGACTGTTTTTGTTCTCACTATGTATGTATATTGTATTTGATTTTTCGATTTTCTTTCGAACCGATCATTCGATAAATATAATTTTCAAGGGACAAAGACATTTTCAAGGGAAACTCCCTTGAAAATGTCTATGAAATGGATGAAACTCCGAGTCGGGGTATAAAAACCTACTCGTAAGTATCCATTTTTATATATAACTTAAGTAAAATAATAACAGCTTCTGCCAGCACTCACGATTCAGAAATTTTACACAGTTTAACGTCCTTTTAGAGGGTTGGATCTACGATCGATATTGAGAAAAAAATCTCGTTTATGAAATTAGAATTTTTATTAACTCATATGAAGTCATTTAAGGAAATCTGATAGGATCTTGGATTTTCTATAAAACAACAAACAATTGCAATATTGCATCTATCTGTGCGTTAAAAATTCATTCATTAAGCAGTCTGAGGCAGTGTCCGCAAAAAATCCAAAAATTCTTGCCACATTTTCCCTTATTTAATACCAAGCTTATTCTTTGGCGAAAAATGTCCTGAAATTTCCTGTTGTCCTAAATAACACACATAAAACTCGATCAAGTGGGTGTCCGGACTGCTCAGCTGACCACTAGTACTGAAAGGTAACCTGGTATCCTCAGGTACACAGGTAGTTGTTAGTAATGCAGTGTAGAGTTAACGCCATGTATCTGGAATTCAGTATTCAAAGTTAGGCGCGTTATTTCTCTGTACGCGTGAGTAGAAACGGAAACTAACAAAGGTGTGTTCCGGCGGAACATTTGATTTTTGACAAAAATACGGATTGTTCCGGGAAATAACGTACGGTTGGCAACCCTAGTACCGAAGTTGAATGTTAGTGGAGATGTCAAAAGTACAAAATAAGAATTTTGTCAATGGAGACTCCAAAACTACAAAATGAGAATATTGTTAGTGGAGATATTAAAACTACAAAATGAGAATGTTAGTGGAGATGTCAAAAATACAGAATTCTAATTTTGTCAGTGGAGATGGCCAAACCTCAAAATAAAAACATTGTTAGTGGAGACTACAAAATAATAATCGTATTGCCAGTGAATATGTCAAACTACAAAAGTAGAAACAAGTGATGTCAGCTCATTCAAAGTATTGACACCTAGTTATACTCCTAAATCTGCTTATTGGAAAAAAGGCCTTAGTGCTCTTAACTTCTTGACATAGGAATTATTCATATTTCTAGACATGGTCTTCACTTGACTGGAGTGTCAAGTGAAGACCATGTCTAGAAATATGTATGATATTGTACTTGACCATTATCTCAAACTAAACAAAACAGGAATTATTGACTATTGTGAACACCCGTCAGGGTATAACGACGAATAAAGCGATCTATTCTATTCCATGTTACTAGGGCAGAACCTAAAGACATGTCACTCTAGTTCACTCAGGTTAAGCTACGGCGCGGCGGGCGTTAACCTTTGGGTTGCAAAAACATGCGTGCCCCTAACAATATAATGATGATACATCATAAAATAATAAAATTATACTAGGTACACACACTTGGGAAAAAAAGTCGGGAAAAAACTAGTTTTAATTGATACAGAATTATACAGGGTGTGCCAGAAAAACACTGACAATCTATATAGATATACTTGTCTCGGACGTTAAACGTACTTTTGTGTACCTTACTACCAGGGCCGTAGTCAGCATTTTTCTTGGGGGGGGGGGGAGAGGGGAGCCATATCCTAATAGAGTAGTCGTTTACTACTCACTACCCTGGTTTGCTTTAGTTCTCCTCTTATAGTTAAGTTCTATGTTTTCAGTTGCTCTCCTTTTAAGCGATTAATATCGTGTCTTTAGACGATTGACTATTAATGGTGAAGGTCCGATAAGTGCACAATGTGTAATACAACTATGTGAGTAGTATGCACTATTGCACTAAATGTAAACTTCGAAAACTACCTTACCGATGTGGGTCTTATTGGATTCGATTCAATCACACTCTTTTAAACGAGCTTTAAAAAGTGGCTAGCAGGTAGTGGTATTCTTGTAGCGATATCGACCATACATATTGATATTGTCAATGTATTTATTAATAATCGAGTGATATGCTTCTATCTTTGACACGGACACAATCACGATCGGATTCCATCATTCCCGTCCCGACATAAATCTCCCTTGGCTCCGCTCCCTGGGGGGGGGGAAGACCCCTGAAAATAAAAAAACGACGAAATGACTCCCGGCCCTGAGCCGTACTCCTCGTAGGGGAGTCATGTACCTGTGACCAACCT
>NW_007378968.1:0-34352 GCF_000475195.1 Diaphorina citri | reverse complement strand
CAACACGATAGTTTATATAGATATCTCTCTCTCTCTCTCTCTCTCTCTCTCTCTCTCTCTCTCTCTCTCTCTCTCTCTCTCATTTTGGTCCCAGTCTTTACATTTAAACACACGTGTATGAAAATCTCAGCCTTTTCTCAAGCATATATTTAAGAAGGTATTAATACCTATTTTACCTTTGACTAACACTAACAAACCGTAAGTATGTAGGTACATAAATACCTTCCTATATATTATGGCATTTATGGCAAAGTATATCCTACAAAGCTCGTATACAAAGCTACCTATCATCTGTCATATTCTATCATAGAAATGCAGCTGTTTCTTCAGTCATTTTCTAAAAAAAAATAAAAAATAAAAAAAAATAGGTCAATATTCACATAGGTAAGAAATTGGGTTTTTGGAGCAAATTGCCAACTTTCACCTGAAAACAGGAGATGCCTGGATTGCCAGGTCGAAAAATTTTCATAGCAAAGACGTTTTTGGTTTTAAAAAAAAATAATAATAATGATAATAATAATTAAAAAAAAAATCAAATTTTCCAAAAAAGGATTGAAAAAAGTAAAAATAAAATAAAGGTTGATGTTAACTTACTTTGAATATTGAACGGAAGAGCTTTCCTCTCATTTTTTCCTCCCCACACAATGTTTCTCTCCCAAAACCCAAAAGGTTCCCGGGTTTGCCAATTTAAATTCCTTACCTGTGAACACACAATAAAATTTAAATGCTCAAAGAGACAATTTCTTTTTGTTTGACAAAAGGGGAAAAAAATATAAACTTTGTGGCCATAAAAATATAAAGCTATAAAAGTTCTGTTAGGGGAAGGCGAGGTACAACGCTCACCCTATCTTGAGGGAGAGAGGGGTAAAAGGGAACCCAAAAGTGCCTCCCTATCGATAAAAATATATTAAGGTAATGTATGAAAAGAAGAAATCTCATTTTTCTGTGACTTTTTTTATGGCTTGCTTGCTCCCTCTGTGACATTGTATAGTGAGAAGTCTTGCAATTACAAAGATTATTCTACAACAACTTTCTACATTTTCATCAAAGAGACTCTGTACCTCTTAAGTTCTAACCAGGCTATCTGCTCTCATACCTTTTTTGCTGGTATTCGAAACAAGTCCTCAATTTAATAACGTCCCTATTAGGTCGAAGAGCCAAGGTCAGACTCCCAGACCTTACACTACGATGGTAATGGAAAGTCGAGTGCAATTCCACGACCAAAATCACCCCTTCACACTTAATATAAAGCCGCGACATATCCACCCAAATAATACGGGTAGCATATTCTCCACATAATATATTTCACGGGGGCTTATTATTATTAAACGGGGGGAAAAAGACACCAAAAAAGCTCAGAACTTATTCCTATTTTCGTATTTTTTTAGATGGTAGAAATTTCCCATTTTCGAGGAAAAAAAAAAAAAAATACAGACCTACCTACCTATTCTTATGTTTTTTTTTTTTTTTTTTTAAAAAAAAAAATGGGGGCAAAAATGTTTTCCAAAAATTTTTACCCTTAAAAAAAATGACACAAATGGCAAAATAAAATGTACCCATTATGGTCATTATTATTATTATTATTATTATTATTATTATTATTATTATTATTATTATTATTATTATTATTATTATTATTATTATTATTATTATTATTATTAATTTTTTTTTAAATTTATTTATTAAATTTAACATATTTTCAATAAGTAGAACAAAAGCACATAGTGCACATCTCAGAGGTTTTATATCAAGGTTGTAAGGGTCCGTTCACATCGTCACATAAATTTCCTTCATCCCATCTTTTTTTCTATATCTTTTTTTTTTTCACTTAGCGCTAAGTTCTTTTTACCCCTCGAAAAAGTGTATTTTACCCCTCGGGGGGTAAATACCCCCAGGTTGGGAACCAATGTTTTAGATGGTAGAAATTTACCATTTTCGAGAGAAAAAAAAGGAATTGTTATAATAAGCATCTTGTTTTTTTTTTTTTTTTTTTTTTTTTTTTCTTTTTCTTTTTTTTACCCTCCCTATTTTTTTTTTTTTTTTTTTTTTTTAAGAAAAAACATGTTCCTATTTTCTTCTTTTTCTTCTCTAGGTATTTTCAAGTGACGAAATTTTCCAATTTTCAGGGAAAAAAATAAACCCTCTTCCCCCTCTCCCCTTTATTTTCCACCTAAAAACCGCACGTCACCCACGCCAGCACTCGTACTCGTCTCACACTCTGGAGGTCGTTAAATCTCTAACTTATCACCAAATGCTAGGCTATATGAGGGAAGATAGGGGAGGAATGTCATAGAATAGGAGGAGGGGTAGGCATGGAAAAAATGGAGGGAGAGGGTGCTTTATAAGTCAAACCACGTAAAGACTATAACGTATTGGAATATGAAATATAACAGAGGGAGGAGCGGAGAGGTGGTAGGAGAGGGGAAGACAGAGAGAGGAGAAATACATAAGGTAAAGAAGAGAAAATATTTCAGGGGGAGAGAATGGATAAGGGAAAGAATAGTGGAGGGAGGGAGAAATGCACAAGAAAGCCATAAGAGACAGAAGGGCAGAGTGATATCAGGAGAAAATAATAATAATAGTGCTTATTTATACTGCTCGCATAGGACTGAAAAGTCTTTTTACTCCAGCAGTAGGCTACTATACTATTATTGTGGTCAAATTCTCAAATTATTTTGAGGATAAAATTCCATACCTCGGCTGGGATTGAACCCACGCCCTCCTGTTTACCAGGCGAGCGTTTTGACCACTACACCACCGAGGCAGGTTACCACTACACCACCGAGGCAGGTTACCACTAAATATGTATTTCAGGGGGTAGAGAAAGAGAGGTAGAATGGAAGGGAGGGAGATTAAGGAGAGAGAGGGAGGGGGAGAGAGAGAGGGGGAGAGGGGAGAGAGCTAAGGAGGGAAGGAGAGAGAGAAAGATAAGTTAGTGGAATAGAAACTATATTTGGAAAAGGTGACGTTTTTGGGAAGGGAAAGTGGAAATATGACATATGTTTTTCCCAACCTATGTGTCCCGTGTGATGATAATCTCAGAGAGGGAAGCAGAGAGAATTTCAACGGGTTACTTTCTGGTGTTCTCGTGTTGAGCCAGCACCTAAATGGGAAGTATTGTGTCTCTTCTCGCCCATCTGATGAGAGGCATACTACGGGATGGGCATGCTACGACACAGACCACAAGCGTCCAATGTAGCAGTTGTTTCATCGCTACGAAATAAAAACGGCGGTGAAACACTCATCTTTTAAAAAGCAAAAAAAAAAAAAAAAAAAAAAAAAATTCAAGAACAGCCGCCAAAACGGAAATTGAACTCAGGAACTCCGAGCTGTATGTAAGACTTAAACCAGAACAAACGATGGGACTCGGCGCTCAAAACCCCCTGAAATTTAGATATGGCCGGAACACCGAGCCGAGCTTAACTTCAAGTCACCTGACTAGACTAGTGTTATTAATAAAAAGTAAAAAGGTTGTTTTATAACCCGGACTACCTCAGCATCTTATTAGTTATATTAGCTCTAATAAGATCTAATCTTTAAATCCTATAAACCAGACCTAAGACCAGGGGGACACTATCTAATACTAATGATCTGTAAAAGAACCGCTTCAAGTCACCCTGACTAGACTAGTGTTATTAATAAAAAGTAAAAAGGTTGTTTTATAACCCGGACTACCTCAGCATCTTATTAGTTTTTATGGTCCAAATGAAGGTCCATGCCAAATTTGGTGCTTTCCTGACGAAATGCAGCTTTTTTGACGTTGGGCCACCCACTATTAGGGATGAGAATTGAAGAGAGACAAACATATAAACGATAAAGAGAGAAAAAGGAGGGAGGGAGAGGGAGAGAGAGGGAAAGGCAATGTAATGGAATGACATTTAAAACAAAGCTGTTGAGTGAGATGGAAGAAAACAAGGCTTTTCTTGTACACCCCTATGTTTGTTTCCCTTAAAAATCACGAAATTTAGGAAACTGAAACTGAGCCAAGAAAAATAATACATTCTCCCTAATGCAATCTTCTTCCTCCTTCTCCTCCTCATTCTTCTTCTACTCTTTATACTGTCCCTTCTCTTCTCACATCTGCCTCTAATCCTTTTCCTCCTTCTTCTATGTCTTCTTCTCCTTCTTCAACTGTTCCTGGTTGTTCTTCTATGTCTTCTTCTTCTCCTTCTTCAACTGTTCCTGGTTGTTCTTCTATGTCTTCTTCTCCTTCTTCTACTGTTCCTGGTTGGTTATCTTGGTGTAATTTTCCTCTACCTCCTCTTCTGTTGCTTCCTTTCTTCGTCTCCTTCGTACTCTTCCTCTTTTTCCTCCTTCCTCTTCTTTTTCCTTTCTTTCAACTCTTCCTCTTCCTCTACTTTTTCTTCTTTAAGAACCGCTGCTAACGAGTTGAGTCCCGGACGAATTTCTTTAAAAAAGCGACATGAAAATAAGGTGTTTAAGACACTACCACTGACACAGGTAGAAACACACGCCTTCAACTCACGTGAGCTCATGGGGAGTCGGAAAGATGTGGTTCAATAGAGCACGTGAGCTCATGTTGCATCCGGGCTAATTAATTATTTATTGATTTACCTAATATGTATTTTACCAGCTAAGGAGGATGGACCCTTTAACAAGCTAAAAATAAAGACCTACGAGCTCAATATATGAGAAAGGTGACCCTCAATCTCTCTCTCTCTCTCTCTCTCTCTCTCTCTCTCTCTCTCTCTCTCTCTCTCTCTCTCTCTTTCTCTCTTTCTCTCCCTCTCTCTCTCCCCCTTCACTAGCTTCTCACTAAAAGTTTTGGCAACTTCCATTTTTTACTTTTCCCAAGAAATAAAGAGACAAAAAATTATATCATTAACAGTTTTCAAAGAAAGTTTAGTTTTGGAAATAGCACTTGGAGGGGAGGGAGAGAAAGAGAGAAACACCTAAACCTAAAGGTTAGGTATTTCCGTATTTCTCGTATTAATAAGTTTTTTGTCTTCTCTCTCGCCCTTCTTTTAACAAAGTTTTCGAGAAACTTCTCTTTTTTCTCTCTCTCTCTCTCTCTCTCTTCTTCTCACCCCCTCTCCTTCTCCTCATCAGGCAAAACCGAGTCCAAGAGATAAAAAAAGAGAGAGAAATATAGGTATTGGGAGGAAGAGAAAGAAAGAGACAAAGAAAGAAAAGAGAGAGAGAGAAAGAGAGAGGAAGAGAGAGAGGTAAAGAGAAAAAGAATTGTATCAAAAATAAATAACATGAGAAAGGTGATCCTTTGTGAAAGTAGGTACTTTTCGCATGCTACCTAACCCTGCGTCCTTGCATACTAGTACCTAGTACACACATGAGTAAACTTATTTATTAGAATGATTTGGGACCTGGGACGCAACTCGTCTGCACCGGTATAAAACATCTTGTATAACAGAACTAACCCTCTTATGCCTAATTAGATATCTACGTACATTAGGACGACAATATTATATAGGCCTCTGTAATCTGATTAGGCTTAACTTTAGAATGCCTACATATGTATCTACATATCTATTTATCCATGTAAAATATATGTGTATCTATCTATTTACCTAAGTAGTCCTAGTTATTCTTCTTATTGTGATCCGATTAATTATTTATTAAACCACCCTCAGTGATGCATGGTTAACGGGGTGGACTTTTAGCTCATCCCCAAAGAGAATTTAGCCAATAGGTTATGGACGGGCCAACTTGAACTTTGTTCGCTCTAGGCCTCGTGAGCCCCGGCCTATTTAGGAAATCAGCTGATAAACATGTAAACATAAAAAATGTGATTTTTTCAAAAAATAAATTTGTTGGTTAGATCTTGGTCATCTTGGAAATTTTTGCATACTGGCTATCGACATTTGACTTTTTCTTTTCAATTCTTCACTTTAAAATTACAGTCCACTTATCGTTGGTATGGTTTATTGGCTTTTGGATTATCACAGGATTGAGAAGAAACAATCACTACATTTCAGGTTACATTGATATGGGGGACTCTTCTGACGAAATTCCTGTGTGCGGAGTCCTGAACTATTGCTCCCAATAGGTTAGCTATAATAGGTACGGCTACGGCTTGTTTGTATGATGCATAGGATTCCTACAGACCACATAAAAGTAAAATAAAATAAAATCTATCTATATTTCAATAATAATGATAATAATAATTAAAAAAAAAATCAAATTTTCCAAAAAAGGATTGAAAAAAGTAAAAATAAAATAAAGGTTGATGTTAACTTACTTTGAATATTGAACGGAAGAGCTTTCCTCTCATTTTTTCCTCCCCACACAATGTTTCTCTCCCAAAACCCAAAAGGTTCCCGGGTTTGCCAATTTAAATTCCTTACCTGTGAACACACAATAAAATTTAAATGCTCAAAGAGACAATTTCTTTTTGTTTGACAAAAGGGGAAAAAAGAAATATAAACTTTGTGGCCATAAAAATATAAAGCTATAAAAGTTCTGTTAGGGTAAGGCGAGGTACAACGCTCACCCTATCTTGAGGGAGAGAGGGGTAAAAGGGAACCCAAAAGTGCCTCCCAGCCTCCCTATCGATAAATATATTAAGGTACCTAATGTATGAAAAGATAAATATATTAAGGTAATGTATGAAAAGAAGAAATCTCATTTTTCTGTGACTTTTTTTATGGCTTGCTTGCTCCCTCTGTGACATTGTATAGTGAGAAGTCTTGCAATTACAAAGATTATTCTACAACAACTTTCTACATTTTCATATAAGAGACTCTTTACCTGTTAAGGTCTAACCAGGCTATCTGCTCTCACACCTTTCTTGCTGGTAATTCGAACCAAGTCCTCACTTTAATAACGTCCCTAATTAGGTCGAAGAGCCAAGCTCAGACTCCCAGACCTTACACTACGATGGTAATGGAAAGTCGAGTGCGATTCCACGCCCAAAATCACCCCTTCACACTTAATATAAAGCCGCGACATATTCTCCCAAATAATGCGGGTAACATATTCTCCACATAATATATTTCACGGGGGCCTGTTATTATTAAACGGGGGAAAAGGACACCAAAAAAGCTCAGAACTTATTCCTATATTTTAGATCAGTGGTTCCCAACCTTTTTTAGACAAATACCCCTTTTTACAAGTGTTCTGGTGTTATATAGCAGTTGTTAAAATTACGAAATGAAACCGGAAATGAAACACTGTTTTTACTTTCTATTATTTTCTTACTTTTTCTTCCACGTCCACAATTAAAGGCATAAGGACCGTAGGACAAAGAGCTATAGGTATATTCTACATAAATCTGGAATCTAGAACTTCTATCTAAAACCTACACGAGGTATACCCGATTTATAATACTTTAAGTAACAATAACTACTAAAACTAATAAGGAACATGACTTAAAAGTACACAAGTTTAATTACTACCAGCAAAGCAATACATCTCCAGTACCTAACCTATGTAAAACAACTATCTCTATAGTATAACAACAATACCAACCCAACATAATTACGTTAACTGTTGTTTTAATTGTCCATAGTAAGTACCTACCTATGTATAATAATAATTATTTCATACTCCCTGGGACATTTTGCTAAGCAGCCGGTAAACGGACTATTGCGGGGTATACTCAGCCTAGTGAGGACAATAACTGAGCTGGTTGAAATAGGTGTCCACAACAGAGAACCGACCATCGACTCTCAACTAGTACTGACTCAAGAGAAAATAAACAAACCATATGCTAATGAATAGAAGCGTCCTCAACGGAGCCTTGACCATAGTACCGACCCTCGCAGAAAATCAAGAAATTGAGCTGAGTATTTTTTCTGCGATGGTAGATGGTCTCAGCGAGGGTTAATGGTCCATGGTCGCCGTTGCGTTGTGGCTGCGCATGCGCACTTAAACTTCGGATGGATCTTCAGGGATCCAGCAATGGCCCTGTAGCTCGTTTACTAAGCGCCTTGTGTATTTCTCCTCGTTAGTTATGTACCTACCTCTAACTCTAGCGTAATGAGCTATTAAAATTTAAAATTATCTGTGACTATGACTTTAGAAAAAAAAGTGACTAGGATTTCACCATAGTGCAGATGACTTCAAACCTTATTTCCAACTGGAAAGTAAAGACCAAATAATAATTAAGTAAAGGATTAAAGGCAGCCTTGGTTGGTAGCCCATCTGCCTTATTAAGCGCTAGGTCGCGGGTTCGATTCTCGCTCGGGGTGAACTTTATCCTAAACGATCTAGGAAAGTCTAGTATTCTATGAGAGCAATGTAGACGTACATATGTATGTATCTCAACTTTTGCTTAACCCCACACACAAAAAGCCCAAACTGAGGCTTAGGTGTAGGGGCTGGTCAGCCCCAAAGGACGGGTTGAACTTCTACGAATCTACGAATGTATCTCAACAATTCAATTAACAATTGATGGGAAAAGGGGGAAAAAGCCAAGATAGAACCCACAAAAATTAGATGAGAAAAACTGAAAAGAGGAAGAAAAAAACTTGAAAATTGAAAAACAATTCGGGTGAAGAGGTTTTTGATTAAAATCCTGCCCAACTTTCCTCTTCCTCCTTTCTCTCTCCCTCCCTCACAACTTCTCTTATTACCCTCTCTCTCATATAGGATCTCTGGGGGGAAAGCCAAGATAGAACCCACAAAAATTAGATGAGAAAAACTGAAAAGAGGAAGAAAAAAACTTGAAAATTGAAAAACAATTCTGGTGAAGAGGTTTTTGATTAAAATCCTGCCCAACTTTCCTCTTTCTCTCTCCCTCCCTCACAACTTCTCTTTTTACCCTCTCTCTCATATAGGATATCCAGGGAGACCCCTTGAGGGATTTGAAGGTAAAATACAAAGTAATAGCCAGAGATAGGTAGATGGGAAGGAGAGAGAGCGAAGGAAGATAATGTAAATAGAATAGATAAAAAGAGATGGGGAGAGTGAGGGAGGAGGAAGGAGAGTACAACATATGCTGGACCAGGGAAAGAGAGAGAGAGAGAAGGGAGAGAGGGGATGAAAGGCCATAAACCCCCATCTCATCTATTTCAACATTCAATCAAGTTCTTTGTTTATTTTCTGAGTAAACATCAGTACCTACATACATATCTAAAGTATCATATTTCAAGAAAAGTTCTTGAGGCAAAACAACATACAATATGGCTATGTTCTTTATTGTTTCAAGGAATCCGTAATAGTCACGAGGGTGGAACCCAAAACCAAAATATCTCGGACCGTTTTAACACTTGGCTGACTTTGATTTTGACCAACAAGCAAACGCTCTTCTTTCGAACTACATACTTGCATATTATTTCGAGGTTGTCTACAATGCAATATATGGAATAACAACTTTGTTCGATATTCGATATTAAACTTGAGACAGCCTAATAGTTAGCTTGGAAGGTAAGAGCTAGATCGTGGATTACCGCCCGAACCGACTTTTACCCTAAACACGTATTATGGTTCGTTCTCTGAACGGCTGCATGGCTTTATCCTACCCCGTCCTCTTCCTCTTTTCGATATCGGGACGATAAGACTATAAGACATCCGTTAATTGTTGCAATTCTTTCTATCAAACCTCTCGGTCTCTCGGAAAAAATCTTCTGAGGTTGAGTGGGTTCTATCAAGACAATGTATTAGGCCGCCGATGATTTTTTTTTAGCGATCTCTGGGGAGTCCCTGTCCCTGGAGACATAATCGAATTCCAATCCTCTCCAGCAATTCAGCTCTTTAGAAATTTCAAAGTCATCTCACTGGCGTATTAGAATAGAATATTCGCGTTTCTTTTGTTTCCCACTTCTTTTTCCTTCTTTCTAATCTTCTTTGTTACAATCTTTAGCCACGAACAACGCGATTCTTGCGCGAAGTATAACAACACAAATCAGAACCAAGACAGACAGTTTTTGGACTTGCACATTGTTATGGTTCTAAAGAAAAATGAACACGTCACAAAGGGATCTAAACAGAGACTGCACATAGCTTTAGGCTGGTTTCATTAGTTCAAATATTAGCAACTAAACCATATGTTCTGATTTTGATACTAAATTAAAGTCGTTGGTTTGTATCCTACTTCTGACACCATCATAGGCGGTTCTTGCCTAAATTTTTGGGGGGGCTTGATATTGAAGGTACACCTTCAAAATTTTGATTTAGCTTTATGTAAAAAAATCCGGTGTGAACATCACACGACTTTCCTTATCCTATTGAATGATGCTTATTTGAGTATTATTTTACCCTAACTTTTACCATATCTCTAACCGTTTAGTCGGTATAGCTGAATACCGCCAAAAAACGGTCGAAATCCGTCCAAAAGCGGTCAAAATACCGCCAAGCGCAGCACCTATCTTAACTAAACTTTTTCTCCTCTCGGCCCCTCGACTAATATTTCCCCTTATCTCAAACTGTTTTTTAAGAGGCTTTTGTGTGAAATCAATTTCAGCAATTTTTTTACTTTCCTTTTTTTCAGGAATTTCAGATGATGGTGACTTGCGGAAAGAACTTTAGAGGTTTAGAGCTGTCGAAAACTCGAAAGAAGGAGGGTCTGGACTCTGCAGGAAAAGGGAATCAATTTAAGTACGCTTTACACAATTCCTGACGACCGACAGGGGACGACAAAGTGAAGTTGTATAGGTGTTCCTTTCCAGATATGGAATAAAACCGGTTACGTTTTGCGAAGAAGAAGAAGAGGAAGAAAGAGAGAGAGAGAGAGAGAAAGAGAGAGAGAGAAAGAGAGAGAGAGAGAGGAAGAGAGAGAGAGAGAGAAAGAAAGAGAGAGAGGAAGAAAGAGAGAGGAGAGAGCAAGAAAAGGAGAGAAGAAAGGTGAAACACCAAAAGTAAAGTAATTTCAAAGTCCCCCTTGTAATGTTTGATTTATAGTGGTAATTTTTCACCTCTCATTTCCCCCCCCCCCCTTACCAAGACTCATTTTTCTCCTCTCGGCCCCTCGACTAATATTTCCCCTTATCTCAAACTGTTTTTTAAGAGGCCTTTGTGTGAAATCAATTTCAGCAATTTTTTACTTTCCTTTATTTCAGGAAGTTCAGATGGTGGTGACTTGCGGAAAGAACTTAAGAGGTTAGAGCTGTCGAAAACTCGAAAGAAGGAAGGTCTGGAGTCTGGACTCTGGAGGAAAAGGGAATCAATTTAAGTAGGTACCTACCCTTTACACAATTCCTGACGACCGACAGGGGACGACAAAGTGAAGTTGTATAGGTATTCCTTTCCAGATATGGAACTAAACCGGTTACGTTTTGGAACGTGAATTTTCAACTTCAACACGTTGGCCGCCAAAGTTCACCCACAGGGCGCCTTACCTCCCTATATGAAAACATCTCCCTTACATGAGAGATCAGAATATCAGATAGACTTGTTTACTTCTTGAAATTTTTTTATCAATCGAATAGCAAAATTTCACTCAAAGGTACGCATTTCAGATAACCATTTAAAATACATATATGTAAGTGACTTGTGGTAGCCAATGTGGTCACACAAAGAGATAAAATTGGGAAATTAAAATACAGCTGAAGTATCCTTTTTTTTTCCCTTGTCGATCTTATCTAAACAGTAAGAGCGAGTAGGGATCTCGGTCATCCTTATCAGTAAATAATGGACAAAGTATAATAGAACAGGATGATATTTACATAATCACTGATAGAAGGACATATAGCTATTATACAATACTGAACACTATGGCCTAATGACAATAGATCTGATAAATTGATAATAGTAATAATAGTAGTGATTAGTGATAGTAGTATATCGGACGAGAACTGGTGTATTCAACGTGATATGAACGTTGGCGATAAACGAGAGCAAAGAATGTATGTTTTGTTTTATAGGGGGGAATACTCATGTTTGTGTATTACTATCAATTACATACTCGTATTAAATTTATCAATGAACATACGAGTATTTATTTTTATCAATGAATGACGTCAGAAGTTTTTTTTTCCCTTGTCGATCTTATCTAAACAGTAAGAGCGAGTAGGGATCTCGGTCATCCTTATCAGTAAATAATGGACAAAGTATAGATAATAGAACAGGATGATATTTACATAATCACTGATAGAAGGAAATAATATATAGCTATTATACAATACTGAACACTATGGCCTAATGACAATAGATCTGATAATAGTAATAATAGTAGTGATTAGTGATAGTAGTATAGTCTTTCTCCCATCATTTGATATTCTTACAAAGTACACTAAAGTACTCAATACTCATCATTGCACTGTGGGTTCTGGGTTCTGGTCGCATAGTTAGGTATACCGGTATACCGCCAATAAGTACCATAATTAATTCAGTATATACTATTATCCAATATACCTAGGTAATATTCCATCAGTATACCTATAGCCTATAGCTGGTAATATAATATTCCATGGTAATTGTGGTATTATTAATCATTAGTACAGTCAATAAGAAACTTTCTACAGCTCTTCCTTATTACAAAATCATCCTTGGTCACCTATCCTACCTTGGACAAATAGTCACTCTTCTCTCATTTCTTTCTGGTTGGTTTCGTGTTTCGTTACGTTTAGATATGCCCCTTGGCTTTTTTTTCCCCTGGAATTTTAACCACCTTGAAAAAGATAACACCATGTGATTCAATTCAATTCAAGTCCGATATCAGTCACCATTTCGGATACCAAACACGCACAACGTTGTTCAACTTATCATAACTTGCACATTCGATGTCAGAAAGTCGCTTTCATTTGTCCTCTGTAAATTTTTTTTTCCCCTGGAATTTTAACCACCTTGAAAAAGATAACACCATGTGATTCAATTCAATTCAAGTCCGATATCAGTCACCATTTCGTATACCAAACACGCACAACGTTGTTCAACTTATCATAACTTGCACATTCGACGTCACAAAGTCGCTTTCATTTGTCCTCTGTAAATTCAAGTTAAATTTAAAATTCTGTTCTAAGACCTGTTGCACATTGGAAGCGTAGTCGCGAGACTTTTATCACTATTAGTTGCGCGGAGTACCTACGCGGCAATGTGCGGCAGACCATAAATTGTTTTTTTATTGCGTTAAATTATTTAAAACAAAACAAATATCATTTCTTATGAACTGCTCAAACTTCATTTTCACAGCTAAATTTGTTATTTCGGTTCAAAAACTTTAAAGCCCTATATCTCAAAACAACGATTTGTCCCAAGGGCCCTTTTTCCATTCTGCTCCTCAATTCCAGAAATGGGAAGCACCCAAGTACCATATTAGGTACCTACTACATATCCTACCTATTACATATGTCTTTTTTTCCCATCCGATGAGGGACATACCTACGGATGGACATTGGACATGCTACGATACAGAGACCACACGAGTCCAATGTAGCTGTTGTTTCATTGCTACGAAAAAATTAAAAACGGCGATGAAACACTCGTCAAAAAAATATCCATTGATGATCTCTAGCCACATTATAGATTCCAATCAATAAATTGCTGATAACTTCTATTAATTTCCGATCCAATGTCACATGGTGTCACAACAGCAACAATACCTAGAAGAAATTTTTAGACTCGCAGTCATAAAAAATTAAATCCTCGAAAATCTCGAGCACCGATTAGAATTGCACATGTTTTTCTCGTCCATTTTCAATACGGTCGCGTTAAGCAACAACGTGGTGTGAAGATATTTGGATGGGTGACGGGTCACATCATCCGGCGACAAGCTACCTCACCCAGCGTGATTGCCCAGATGGTCACCCGTTTGGACACCGACCACTCGCAACGTTGCTTAACTTCATTGGGGACTAAGTGAGCCACTGGAAACTGGTACATTCAAAATGCTATTGCTGATGCCTCTAGCTTTGCTGATTCAAGACTACCAAACCACATAGGAGAAAGAGGAAACACCAAATTGGATTTTAATTTAGAATTTGTCAAAGAAGCGCGCGAGATAAAGATTGTATCGGGCGCGAATGAAAATTAATTAATTGAACATGACAAAGAGTTTAAGGTGACGCGATGATGCCTGGGTAGAGACAAAAACAGAGTGGACTTGGATATATAAGATGTGACAAAGAATTCTAAAAAGGTGTGTCAGCACATAGTCGACGGTCGTCGATCGATCCAATGGATGTCGATCGACCATCGATCGATGTGAATCGACGCCCGGTCGAATATGTGTGGACACACCAGAAGACATGATGGTAGGAAGAGAAGCAGAGATAAGAAAAATTGGTATTATTAATCATTAGTACAGTCAATAAGAAACTTTCTACAGCTCTTCCTTATTACAAAATCCTTGGTCACCTATCCTGCCTTGGACAAATAGTCACTCTTCTTTCATTTCTTTGGAAAAGGTGAGTTGGTTCCCAAAAAAAAGGTCCATTTTTGTCACGTATGAATTGGTTCCCCTTCAAAAATTTCATGTACGAATTGGTTCCCCTTGGAAAAAGGTATTAATTGGTTCCGACATTAAGAAATGACAAACAAGTGTAAATTAGTTAAAACAAATTGTTTATTTAATCTATTTATTTACAAATTCAAAAAGATAAAACATTAACCACCTTGAAAAAGATATTAACACCATGTGATGTCCGATATCAGTCACCATTTCGGATACCAAACACGCACAACGTTGTTCAACTTATCATAACTTGTGCATTCGACGTCACAAAGTCGCTTTCATTTGACCTCTGTAAATTCAAGTTAAATTTAAAATTCTGATCTAAGACCCGTTGCACATTGGAAGCGTAGTCGCGAGACTTTTATCACTTTTAGTTGCGCGGAGTACCTACGCGGCAATGTGTGGCACTAACTCCTAACTATGACCCTACATACTCAGTCTTTTTTTTTTTTTTTTTTTTTTTTTTTTCTTAGTAGGTACATACCCAGTCCTATACGTATATTATGAACCTTCTATCTTCTATCCAATTTTCTTGCTATCTTTACTCAACCTTTGATATTTCTTTAGCAAGGGAAATTTCAGGCTGGTATCCAAGACCCTCAGCCAGACTACGAAGTTGGTCTACTCCATGTTTAAAGTCCTCCCTCTGACTGCAGGATTCAAATTCAGTCAGAAGAGCATTGGAGAGAGAGAGGGTTCAGGATGAGAGCCTAATTATACTGCAAGACCGCAATTATAACTGTTGAGAGGGGGAGGAGAAGGTCCCCCCGGACGCCGGACAAACATGTAAAAACCCGGACATGTCCGGGAAAAACCGGACGTCTGGAAACCCTACTTTAAGCCAGATAAATTCTGCTGATACAAGATGTGACGAATATTTTTCCTTTCTAGCAATGAAACAACTGCTACATTAGACTCGTGTGCTCTGTGTCGTAGTCGTAGCATGCCCATCACGTAGTATGTCTCTCATCAGATGTGTGAGAAGGGACACAATACTCCCCAATTCTGGGTCAACACTCGGAAGTAACCCATTGAAATATTTGAAAAAGAGTATCTACTATAAATTTTTGGTGGTTGGTATCGAACCCACGACTTTCTGCATGGCCAACAAGTGCGTCAACACTGGACAAACCGGGTCTCCTATGAATTTCTAAGAGAACAAAGAAAGGTTTCTGGGTGTGTCAACTAACTTCAATCATCGACTCATCGGCAAACTTAGGTCTTTGGTCCCACCTTGAAAGATGAGATATACTTTGATACCCCCAAAGATGGTGCTCGTGTTGAAGATTCCTTAGGTGAAGGAAAATATTGTGACACGTAACAAATGTACTGGAGACCCCAACACGTAACAGTAGAACAATATAAAATAATAACATTCATAATAACTAGTCGTTCAGTTCATAGAACTAAACAACATGAAGAAAATGTAGAAGAAGAAGAAGGAAGAAGAAGAAGAAGAAGAAGAAGAAGAAGAAGAAGAAGAAGAAGAAGAAGAAGAAGAAGAAGAAGAAGAAGAAGTCCTGATATTAACGTTATAACGCAGTTCACTGAACCACTCGTAATATGATTTGAGTATCAAGGTACCTATAAAGAAGAGTTCGAGACGAAGTAAGAAGCGTTATCACATGCAGAATATGCAGATTCCGCAAAGTCCGGCGTGTCTGCAAAAAGAGCACCAACTCATCGAACCCACATAAACTATTTGAAGCAACAGCAGATGAAGAGGAGGATGAGGAAGAACACAAAGAAGAAAAACAATAACATAAAATAACAATAATTAAAAGTGGGAATAGGATATAAAAAAAAACTAGATGAAGAAAGAATGCAAGATTGTCTTGTTACCAATACCACTGATATCAACAACACATAGAACATAGAGAACCCCTAGGAGATCCTTGCCTTGTTAACGAAAACACCGATAGCCGAAACCAACAACAACAACAACAACAACAACAACAACAACAACAATCAACCTGTGAAAATCACATCTCCTGAACGTATGTAAAAATCCACGGTACAATACAATGGAGTGTCCAGGGCCATATATGTGTTCCGGAAGAACACAAAGAAGAAAAACAATAACATAAAATAACAATAATTAAAAGTGGGAATAAGATATAAAAAAAACTAGATGAAGAAAAAGTAGATGAGCAAAAAGAAGACAGAATATCGTTATTAGAGTCCGAGTAGTAAGAACACCTATAACTATGAAAAGACATCATTATAACAAGAAGCAATACATCCAAGAACCATCATCATACGAAGAAGAAAAAGAATATAGAGAAGAAATTAGTATAAGAATCGTCATGATATCCTGTGTAATATTGATGACAATGATAATACCAGTACTTGTGATCTTATTTATAACAGATACATGGTCCTGGCAAGGTGACTAGATACTAACTAATAACAACTAATAACATAGATGTGACAATACTACTTCTCTACTTGGATTTTTCGAACAACAATAACACCAGAAGAAACAAAAGATGTGACTATTTCTCTCGTACCTACCTACTTTCTTGTTCAAGTATTCTCGCGTTGACCCAGTATTAAAACTGGGCAGTATTGGGCCTCTTCTCGCCCATCTGATGAGGGATACTATGGGATGGGCAATTAGGCATGATACGACATAGAACCAAGTCCAATGTAGCAGATGCATCGTTACGAAAAAAAGTAAAAAGGGTAAAACAGCTATTTTTTCAATAATAAAAAAGAAAGTGTTTCAGTATTACAATAACTGATAAAAACAGCAGATATCATAGATCTAAACATAAACACAGACATGAACACTATTAATAACAACATAGGTATGACACTAATAACAATTGAGGAACATAGAGAGCCGCTAGCTAGGAATTCTCATATCAATACAAGTCATACAAGAGTTAAAAAGCCCGGTACACAGCTACGACATCGACATGTCTCCTGACTTGATGGTCTTCTAATCTGAATCTCGAAAATCTCGAGCACTAAGCCCCCCAAGCCCCCCCCTATCGCCGCCTATGATCCTCTCTGATTTTCTGCATTTCTGCCCTTGTGTGGATTAGTCAACAACACGTGCCCGCACACCAAAAATACGCTAAATCAATCAGCAAGTTTAGCAACAGTCAGTTTGCTAAGTATTTGCTACTCATGATGAATTTGATGTGAGATGTGAGACAAGAATGACAAGATTTGCCCGTGTATAGCATCATCAGAAGAACATGTAGATACAAAACATACTAATAGATATAGGTACATTATGTATGTATAGGTACTCATACATGGATGTTGTCGATAGTACCTAATATGTTATATTAACTCGGAGACCGGGCAATCCTCCAATATCCGAAATGGACTTGACAACTTGACAAGAATTCACCATGATAGAGATGGGGATCGATCTCCGATTTAATCGAAAATCGATTTTTGAATCGATCTTTTGCCCTTGAATCGAGATCGATTAATCGAAATTTGAAGAGAGATCAACACTTCGATCTTTTTTAAGAGGGATAAAAAAATCCAAGAAAAAAAATTCCCCGCCAAAAAAGCGAATTTCCCACCGAACACGTTCCCGTCTGAAGATGGATGCATTTTTACTTTCTACTATTTAATATGAGCATTGTGAGCGCGCGAATATTCAAAATTCGCATTTCGTTTTCGCAAGCAGAAACGATCTGAAAGGCAAAGAAAAGAAATACCAACAAATCAACAGAACACAGACGCGTGTGTATGCGATATTTGTGAAAATTTGGAAATCCTAAACAAGTCCAATTAGCGCACATAACGCGGACTCACGATCTATCGAAACATTCAACACACCAGGTAGGAAGACCAATTTGGGAGACATGGCATAGCCTGTGTAAGTGTGTACCCCTGTACCGGGCTTTAGAAATGAATGTGAAAGAGTTGTAAGGAGCACTTGGGAAATCAACGAAGCATGAAAATATCAAGAATCAAGATCATAGGACATAAGACATAAGTGAAGGAATGGAATGCTCTGGTATTGGTATCATACCAGATGCAGGTGATGGTGATGGAGAAGTGATACCTGGTACAACTGGTGCATATGTTGACAATACTCCATATGACTTTAGTAAGTGGAATAATGCACGAAGATGTGAACTTTATAAGTTTCCACTTCACATTTCACAATATTTTGACGTCATATAGAAACTTTTACAATAGTCAAATGGTCAAGCAACGTTTTGAAAGGTTTTCTTCTCTAATATTACATCATGTTTTTTCGCAAGCCCTGAGGAGGACTCTTTTCTAACAACAAATGATTCTAAACAATCTAAACTGAATATAAATAGGTAATTATAAGATTTTTATTAACATGATATTAATTTATCTTGTAACCAAAATTGTCCACTTAATAGTAGATGATGTGCTCGTAAACGATGTACTAGACAAGATGATGTTCTCGTAAACATAGAATTAGAAAACCAATGAGTTAGGTATAAAGAAGGACTCCTTCTACAGCGGTATAGCCAAAGACATAATTGGTTGACTGAAAATTAGTGGATGTCTGTACGAGTACATAGAAGTGGATGAAACACAAATCCATCAGACGTCAATGTGGTTATGAATTATGAAATTAATGAACGTGGTTTCGGTCTGGACGACAGAAGAAGCATGGAAGATAACCACTTAGAAATAGTGAAATGAAATAATTTTGAGGAGCTCGGAACCAGATAAACTCTTAAGGCCGAGCAGTATTGAAACATTCTCAGGGCGGCCACTCACTCTTCGCCCTAGGCCTGTCAGGCCGCCGGAACCCGGAACGTGTGTGCCGATACAAAGCAAAACCAGGTGTGAGATTTTTTCTCTACACGCGTGTACTGACGTTCGGATTTTTAACGCGTGTACTCACGGGTTAAGGCCGAGCAGTATTGAAACATTCTCAGGGCGGCCACTCACTCTTCACCCTAGATCTGTGTGTGCCGGAGAAAGGTTCCGACTTCCAAGTCTCTTAGACGAGACGGTCCGAAAATTGATGAAAAATCAATATTATTCTGCGTCTGAGAGACCTAAGAAGTCGGAAACTTTTTCCGCCACGGTGGTCTGACAGACCTGGGACTGTCAGACCACCGGATAAGACGTCGGTCTGTCAGGCAGTCGGAGCGTGAGCCCTCACATCCTTCTTTTCCAAATCCTTTAACTAGAGAAGCTAAACCTAGGACTTAATAATGATGTAATGAGATATTACTTTGTTTATTTAGGCGCAGCTTAAACAAAGATTTTTAAGTGGCCTTGATGATATTAGGAAATATTCATAAGAGGTCCAAGGAGATTATTCTAATCTCTATTTAGTATATATTTAAGGACCACGGACTGATTTAACTGATGGTCGCCGAACCAGACTCCATACTAAATTACTAATTGTAAATGTAAATTACTGCCTGATTCCTAATTGTAAATCTAAATTACTACCTAGTTGTAAATCTAAAGAGATTTCTTATATTTACACTTTATGTCCCATGTACCCCGATATCTACTAGTTTTTATCTATTGATTCAACATTTGAATATTCAAACAACCTCACATTAGCGACTACTTAAACTGTAACTGTACTCAGAACTAATACGGTGTTAACTATAAGAACCTCGACCATATCATGAGGAACACGGAAACATAATTATGGTCTTCTCCAACAAATGTTGCGGTAAATCTAAATTATTATCAATTAAGGCGCCCGTTTGCGGTGAATCTTGTCCTAGTCATATGCGGTTCATTGAACTGAACCACAAGTATATAATAGGTATGATTTGAGTGTCAAGGTGTAAAGAAGCATTACCTGTCTGGCTGGGGTTACGTTAATCAGGGAGTATACCAGCCTGAAATTTCTCTTGCTAAATAAATAAAAAGGCTGAGTGCGAAGGGCATCCACTGGTGAATTTTATAGCCAAAATGAAATGTCAGCCCAAAGCAATCACCCTCGCTAGGGCTGATTAAGAGGCTAACGAAAAACGCCGAACCCCTCTGAACACGGGAAAAGGCTTCCAACAAATGTTGCAAGGCAAAATTGACAGCAAGAGAGGTCCCGGCAGGAGAAGAATCTCGTGGTCTTCTCCAACAAATGTTGCAAGACAAAATTGACAGCAAGAGAGGTCCCAGCAGGGAAAGAATCTCGTGGTCTTCTCCAACAAATGTTGCAAGGCAAAATTGACAGCAAGAGAGGTCCCGGCAGGAGAAGAATCTCGTGATCTTCTCCAACAAATGTTGCAAGGCAAAAGTGACAGCAAGAGAGGTCCCGGCAGGAGAAGAATCTCGTGATTGGCTAACCTCAGAATCTGGTTCGACAATTCATCTGTAGAACTTTTCTGGATTGCCACCAACATGATAAGAATAGCCATGATGATTGCCAACATTCGGAACGGATAGGCACTCAAACAAGAACCATAAGTACTAGCTTCTTACATTCTTATAAACTTTCGTATCTATCTGTGAGATAGGAGGCATTAGTCCTAATATGATTTAAAAGTTTAACTTTAACATGTCTGTCAAATTTCTTAAAAACGGATATACTACTTCTTGGAAGTTTGGATGAAACGGGTCAGAAAGACCCCCGATTGCGCACAATATTGACACCCTTGTGTCCTGTAGTAGTTTGTACTTAACAGGCACAATGTAAAAAAGCCTACATGTAACAGGCACAATGTAAAAAAGCCTAATTTAACCTGGTCCGATGAAGTCTCCAATATTCGGAAAAAAGTGTATGGTGGGCTTTATACCCTGGGGCGCATTAGGAACTTTTTAACAGAAAATGCTAGGGCCAAAATCATTAAAACTTTCATCCTCCCAAAATTTGAATATTGCTCCCCCCCTTCTTAATGGTATGACTCTTGAGCTCCAAAATTCTTTACAGAAAGCCCAAAACGCCTGTGTCTGGTTCATCTATCAAGTTAGGTTAAGGGAACATATAACTCCGTACTACAATCGATTGCGTTTGCTCAAACTCGGTGATCGGAGAAAACTTCTGACCCTTTTCCTTGTCTACAAAATCCTTAAATCTGGAAATCCTCCCTATCTCTATGATAAATTTACATTCAGATCCTCAATCCTTCCCAGGGAAACTAGGGCCCACGATCTCCTCCTTGTTAAACCTTCTTTCAATACCCAATCCTACAAAAATTCCTTCCTCCTAGCCTCAATTGATCTCTGGAACTCCACTCCCCTTGAAATACTGAATTCCTTATCCTTCATTTCTTTCAAAATCTCCCTGCAGCGAGCCGTCAGCGATGGGCTGTTTGCCTCATAAAAACATTACAGTCATCTATCTTGCCGACCATCATTACACCTCCAATCTCCTAATATCCACTTGGTTCTGGTTCTTGATTGTGCTCCTTTTCTCTCTCTCTCTCTCTCTCTCTCTCTCTCTCTCTCTCTCTCTCTCTCTCTCTCTCTCTCTCTCTCTCTCTCTCTCTCAAACTTCACCTCAAACATCTTTAGTGGCAACCTCTCTGGTGGCTATCACCATTAATATCCTTTTTATATTTATATTTTTCTCCATCCTCTTCATTGTTAAACCTATGTATGTACTTTGTTTGATGTAAATAAATGAGGCCTGTTTAAACTGTTGGCATAATGGAACTTTTTAGTCTTAGCCGACAGTATAAATAAGGTATATTAAATAAATAAATTAAATAAATAAATAGCCTATACCTATACATATCTTATCTTATAGGTATAAAATAGAATATACCTTGTTTATACTACCAGCATAGGACTGAAAAGTCCCTTTACTCTCGCAGTCTAAACAAGGTCTTATATATTTGATTGGTAATAACATTATTACATTTTATGGAACAATAATCAAGACCTGTTTAAATTAAAAAAAAAGTATAGGCTATAGGGATATGATATCTGACTCATAAACTGAGTAGTCACTCAAAAGAGTAGTTCTCTAACTCACTCACTCTTCAGTCTTCACACACCTCTAGTAAATTAGTAACTTATCAATATTTTGCCGTGGCGGGGGTGGAGTGCGGTAAGCACTATTATGCCGGAGTTTTGACCTAATTTCCCTGTCTACATTACACTATTAAGAACATATGATAGTAACAAAGTTAATCTAAATGTGGAATTGAACCAACACAGATATAATTTGAGAACTAATGAATTAGACCTCTTTGTAGCTTTTAGAAAAACAATGAAATCATCAAATAGTGTATTTATTGCCGGTTCCAGACTATATAATAAGTTACCTAGCGAAATCAGAAGAATTGAAAATTTTGATATATTTCGTTCAAAACTAAAAGATCATTTAATTGTTAAAAGTTTGTATTCTTTAGATGAATTTGATTGGATTAAATAGACAGTTCTACCCATGTACTTTTTTTATTATTATTTTTACTACTTTTTATGTATATCATTTCTACTTCATTACTTACTTTCTTAATTATTGACGTTTGAATTATGTACAATTATTGTATTTATGTTCAATAAAGATTTGATTTGATTTGATGCGAATTCGATTCCCAGCCGAGCCGTCCAGAAAACGAACTTTGTCCTTAACAAATAAGGTCCGTTCTCGGGAAGGCGGACTTTTCCCTATCCTGTCCTCTTTGCCTCTTTCTCTCTTTGATTTCGGGACGATAAGACACCGGTTGTTCCCTCTATCAAATCCCTTACCCCCGGGGAATTGTTACCAACTCAAAGCAGGGCCGTATCTAGAATTTTGTCCAAAAGAGGGTCGGGCGTGGATGCTCCAGCCTGTCCTACGGTAAAGAAGAAAAATTGAGTTCGAGGGGGGAATCTTCAGTAAATCCAGACTTTCATCACGCCCTGTATACGAATCCAATAAAGCAGATTTCAGGATTCCGATTATAAAACCATTTTATCTCAGAGATCATCAAGACTATACAGAAGATTGCAATAAAAAGTGGTGATAAAATAATGAAATAAAAAGCATTTGAAAATCGCAATAACAACTGTCACTTATTGATAGATGTGCTGGAACTTTGTGCTCTGATTTCTCTGGAATCTCTACACATCTCTCTAGACCAGCGGTTCCCAAACTTTTTTTTTCTACGTGGCCCCTTTTCTTCAATTGTGAACGCTCTGCGGCCGTTTTACTATATTTTATGTAATCTTTTATGTGTCGTCAGGCCGCGGACCCCTGGATGTACTTCCTAGTCTCTTCACGTGCTGACTGTTTTGGGGTGCACTCATCATCGTGAGAACACTTGATTGAGGAGCTAGAGATAAACGCAAGTATAAGACTTAAAAGCCGATATAACTTTGGCGCTTGAAAAGGTTGACCCCTATCTTTAGAAGGGAGGAAAAGCACACACTTGTCAAACGAAAGACAAAGAAAATGGTCTTAAGGTAGAAACACACTACTATCACGTCACGTGAGCTCACGTGACGTGATAGTAGTGTGTTTCTACCTTAAGACCATTTTCTTTGTCTTTCGTTTGACAAGTGTGTGCTTTTCCTCCCTTCTAAAGATAGGGGTCAACCTTTTCAAGCGCCAAAGTTATATCGGCTTTTAAGTCTTATACTTGCGTTTATCTCTAGCTCCTCAATCAAGTGTTCTCACGATGATGAGTGCACCCCAAAACAGTCAGCACGTGAAGAGACTAGGAAGTACATCCAGATACCAACCACGCACGATATTGTTTACCTTCAGTGATCCCACGGGAACTGGTGTATTGTCGCCGTAAAGCCGCCAATTCCTATTAAGTTCTCAATCTATTCTACTCTAATTCTATTCTATTCTATAATACATATTTCTAATTCTATTGCTCCTAGACGGCTAGTGTAATCTTGAATGCATTGTTATTTAGGTACATTACCACCATACTGTTCAATTTATGTTACCTAAGTGAGGTGTTTTAGTTAACTGACCGCGGTACAATTCATAGCTCATACCGTTCCATACATTTAATAGCATTAAATATACAGGGTGACCGTAAAATTTGAAGTAAAAATAAATACATTTGAATGTAATTTGGAGCCTATGTTTGGAGCCTATTCCTGAGAAGAGGAAGAAGAAGTCCTGAGAAGAGGAAGAAGAAGTCCTGAGAAGAGGAAGAAGAAGTCCTGAGAAGAGGAGGAAGAAGTCCTGAGAAGAGGAGGAAGAAGAAGAAGAAGAAGAAGAAGAAGAAGTCCTGAGAAGAGGAAGAAGAAGTCCTGAGAAGAGGAAGAAGAAGTCCTGAGAAGAGGAAGAAGAAGAAGTCCTGATATTAACGTTATAAGTTTATAACGCAGTTCACTGAACGACTCGTAATATGATTTGAGTGTCAGGGTATAAAGAAGAGTTCGAGACGAAGTAAGAAGCGTTATCACATGAAGAATATGCAGATACCGGAAGGTCCGGCGTGTCTGCAAAAAGAGCACCAACTCATCGAACCCACATAAACTATTTTGCCTTGAATATGGAATGCTAATATTATAAAGATAGAACTGAAATATTAGATATAATGATAGAATACTCGTATGTCAGTGAGTCAGTCGGGTCAATGTATTTATAATATTTACATATTATGTATAGAGATTTACAATATTATGTATAGAGATTTACATATTATGTATACAGATTTTAAAAAACAACGTT
The DNA here is from genome assembly GCF_000475195.1 of Diaphorina citri. Classification (NCBI taxonomy): domain Eukaryota; kingdom Metazoa; phylum Arthropoda; class Insecta; order Hemiptera; family Psyllidae; genus Diaphorina; species Diaphorina citri. Next base: position 9,498 of record NW_007378968.1, on the reverse strand, counting down.
ATATTATGTATGTACAGAGATTTCTTATATTTACACTTTATGTCCCATGTACCCCGATATCTACTAGTTTTTATCTATTGATTCAACATTTGAATATTCAAACAACCTCACATTAGCGACTACTTAAACTGTAACTGTACTCAGAACTAATACGGTGTTAACTATAAGAACCTCGACCATACCATGAGGAAAACGGAAACATATGGTCTTCTCCAACAAATGTTGCAAGGCAAAATTGACAGCAAGAGAGGTCCCGGCAGGAGAAGAATCTCGTGGTCTTCTCCAACAAACCTATCAGGCCTCGGAGTGGGGGTTTTTGTGTACGGAATTAAGATAACCAAGCACTTACAAGAGTTACAAGGCAGGCAGGCCACTCTTCGTATACATTATTGATGTTATTTGGACCACCTTGTATATCTAATATTACCAGATAGATATAGGTAGTAGATAGTCCATAAGATATTGATGAACGATACCGTTTGAATGAACCCCCATTATCCTCGCATGTCGAGCAAAACATCACCGGGTATCCTGGTAGTTCTGTACCGCCAAGTCAGAGACATCAAGAAAATCTTTTGCCATAAACGGTTTTTGTGAGGACAAGCTTAGCCCAGTGGTAATGCCCTTGCTTGTCATGCAGAAGGTCCTGGATTCGATAGATTCGATACCCAAACCATTGTCCAAAAATTCGCACTTGCTTTTCGATTGCGAATGATTTCCCCTGTGGGGTGGGGGCGATGGAATGAGAAGTCCAGTTGAAGAGGTTGGCATCAAAAGGTGTTGGTTTGTTCTTTATTTAGAGTGGATTAATTTTACAACGAAAAACTTAAAACTATACATAAAAGATTTGATTTACGAAGTAGTGAGAAGTTATACTAGGTATACAAGTATACATTAAAAAGGTATGATTACTTGAGCGTCCGCTAGGTTCGCTTCGGTTTTCGGTTTCGGTTTTCGTTCGGTTTTCGATCCCGTGCTAAATCTAACGAGCGAGTGACAGACACAGAACCGAATACAATAGTCCGTCCCTTATACCTTTTTATTACTATTGTAATAGTAAAGGGAGGACGGACTAATGATGTAAACAAGATGGCGCCAACATGGGTTGCGTTATGGGGATCAGGATTCGATGCGAAATCTCCCTATTATAATACGCTGAGAAAGAAACATGTGCTGCGTGTAGTATCCTGAAGAATTTCACAGCGCACGCCACACCCCTATTAATTTTTACTTTCTACTATTTTTGGTGTTCTCGTGTTGACCCAGCACCTAAATGGGAAAAGTATTGTTTCTTCCAACACATCTGATGAGCTGATGAGGGACACTGAGAGCTATGTCTAACTGATGAGTTCAAATAAGAACGAAACGCGTCTTAGGCTGCTCCCAGGTGTTGGCTAAAGTTGGTATCAAAAGGAGTTGGTTTGTTCTTTAATTAGAGTGAATTAATTTAACAACGAAAAACTTAAAACTATACATAAAAGATTTGATTTACGAAGTAGTGAGAAGTTATACTAGGTATACAAGTATACATTAAAATACGCTGAGAAAGAAACATGTGCTGCGTGTAGTATCCTGAAGAATTTCACAGCGCACGCCACACCCCTATTAATTTTTACTTTCTATTATTTTTGGTGTTCTCGTGGTGACCTGGTGACCCAGCACCTAAATGGGAAAAGTAATGTTTCTTTCAGTCCATCTGATGAGTGATGAGCTGATGAGGGATACTACGTGATAGACATGCTACAACACAGACCACACGAGTCTAACGAAGCAGCTGTTCCATCGCTAGAACTTGAGAAAGGCGGTGAAATCAAAACCCTTTTTAGAGAGAAAGAAAATGCAATTTCCTTTCCTTAGTTTTGGCACAATTATGTTCACAGTATGTTCAATAGTTCAATTTGTACCATGCTGTACATGCTACTTATAAGTATTTCGGACCATCCTCATTCCTCATTCACAGATTTTCAAAGAGATTTTCTTTCTGGTTCATCAGATTCTATGCTGGACTGCCATTTATATAAATATCAGATAGCAGACAAGTTAAGATGATAGCAGATAGCAGCATACGCCTTTCTCAAGCAGACTTTTCATGATGATGAGCAGACAAGTAGCAATATTACAGTTTTTATTTCAGTTTAATTTAAAATTGCACACACTTAATAAGGCCCATCGCAAATTGGAAGCGTATAGTAGAGCGACTTTTTATTACCGCGGAGTATCGTGAAAATCAAAACCTATGAAAGAGCGACTAATATGCCGCTCCCAATGTGCTGCAAAGCAAACCTGAAGTTGTGTACACATATAGTCGACGACCGTCGATCGACGAGGTGAGTCTATGTTGTCGAAGCGGACTGTTTCAATTGACATTGATGGATGTCGATGGACTATGTATGCACACAGCTTTAGAGGTGTAAAATGCATAATTATGAGCCAGAGGCTCGATGATATGCTGCAACTTTGAAAACATACAGATGATGACTCCAAACATAGACGGCCGTTTGACTATGTTTGGACACACCTTAAAAAACACGAAAGTTCAGCGCCGTCAAGGGTGGTCTGTACCTAAATGAGTGGCCGACAAGGCATGATTATTACGTGCTGGAATTAAAAAAAAAGTAACAAAAAGGTAACGCCAACGTTACGTGGTGTTCCCAAGCGGTCACCCATCCAAGTACTATCCACGCTCGACGTTGCTTAACTTCAGTGATCGGACGAGAACTGGTGTATTCAACGTGATATGAACGTTGGCGAGAAAGAGAGAAATCATTCTCCCTAATAAAGACCATAATCTAATCCTAATCGTTTACCTGGCAGGGGATGAGGGATTAAAACATGTTTGTGACGTCACACAATGTGATCAGCTGATAGATAGAAGAAGGGTCTTCAGATTAAAAAAAATTGCCATTTTAAAACATGTTTGTGACGTCACACAATGTGATCAGCTGATAGATAGAAGAGGGGTCTTCAGATTAAAAAAAATTGCCCTCGGCCCCTTTTTGTGAACGCTCTGCGGCCGTTTTACGTTTTACTATATTTTATGTAATCTTTTATGTGTCGTCAAGCCGCGGACCCCAGTTTGGGAATCCCTGCTCTAGACTAGTCTTTTTTTCTCCGCTATACCTATTATTTATTTCTGCTTTTTCGTAATTAACAATAACAATTAGCACGTGGCCCCTTTTCTTCAATTGTGAACGCTCTGCGGCCGTTTTACTATATTTTATGTAATCTTTTATGTGTCGTCAGGCCGCGGACCCTAGTTTGGGAATCCCTGCTCTAGACTAGTCTTTTTTTCTCCGCTATACCTATTATTTATTTCTGCTTCTTCGTAATTAACAATAACAATTAGCGCTAATAAAGTAATGCTTTCTTAAGCTTGTTAAAGTACTTGGGAAAAAAGTAATGTTTTTCTAATGAGAGTCAAGATTAGATTCAAGATTCTGCAGGTGTCTTAATGCAGACTATGGTTTGTGACTGGAATGGGAAAGACACTAAAGGTAGGAAAACACTACTATCACGTCACGTGAGCTCACGTGACGTGATAGTAGTGTGTTTCTACCTTAAGACCATTTTCTTTGTCTTTCGTTTGACAAGTGTGTGCTTTTCCTCCCTTCTAAAGATAGGGGTCAACCTTTTCAAGCGCCAAAGTTATATCGGCTTTTAAGTCTTATACTTGCGTTTATCTCTAGCTCCTCAATCAAGTGTTCTCACGATGATGAGTGCACCCCAAAACAGTCAGCACGTGAAGAGACTAGGAAGTACATCCAGATACCAACCACGCACGATATTGTTTACCTTCAGTGATCCCACGGGAACTAAAGACAAAGGAAAGACACTAAAGGTAGGAAAACACTACTATCACGTCACGTGAGCTCACGTGACGTGATAGTAGTGTGTTTCTACCTAAAGACCATTTTCTTTGTCTTTCGTTTGACAAGTGTGTGCTTTCCCCCCCTTCTAAAGTTAGGGGTCAACCTTTTCAAGTGCCAAAGTTATCTCAGCTTTTAGGTCAATTTGCGTGTATCTCTGGAATTTCAAGTTCAACCAGCTAGCAGCTCCTCAATTGTTCTCACGATGCTGACTGCACCCCAAAACAGACAGCACGTGTATGTAAAGACCAAGCAGTAGCGTGTAGATACCAACCACGCCGATTTCTATTAAGTTCTCAATCTATTCTATATTCTACTCTACTCAAGGTCTATTCTATTCTACTTATAATGTTTCTAGGTATAATTCTATTGCTCCTAGACGGCTAGTGTAATCTTGAATGCATTGTTATTTAGGTACATTACCACCAAACTGTTCAATCTATGTTACCTAAGTGAGGTGTTTTAGTTAACTGACCGCGGTACAATTCATAGCTCATACCGTTCCATACATTTAATAGCATTAAATATACAGGGTGACCGTAAAATTTGAGTGTGATTTGGGGCCTATGTAGGGACAGCTTTTTTCGAATCTCACTCAAATGGTTCCAAAATCTAATCAGCTAATCACTATAATAGAATTATTCCCCTTGGATGTAGCACATTTTTTTCGACCCAATTCTATCCCTATAGGTAGCCGTTCCGAGAACGAACATTATCTGCTTAAGTTGAAAGCTCCAGGTTAGAATGAAACCCGCAACCAGGTAGCGCTTCGTATAAGCTTAACCCATCCTTTGGAGCTGTTGGCCGCCAGAATCCCGGCCAGGGCGGAAATTTTCTAAGCAAACTTTTGGGTACTTTTACTAGTTTTACTTGAATCACCAACCTCTAGAACGAAAGTTCACCAATCTAATATTATGAGCAGGTTTCCTATAGGTCTGGAAAGAAAAAACCCTATACTCCTAAACTATATCTAGACATCTCTCTAGACTAAGTACATCTAGATAAGACAGTAAGACTTAGTAAGTAGCCTGAGTGCCCTAAGAAGACGGATGAGGGAGAGAGAGACAAGTTAGATTTCCGGTCTCTCTCTGGTTTTTATGTGCGGGGCAGAAATCTTATAGCAGAAAACTGGTTTAATTCTCACGAACTGCATCGAACTATGAAAAGAAGGAGGGGGGGAGAGAGAGAGAGAGAGAGAAAGAGAGAGAGAGAGCGGAACTTGAGAAAGGCGGTGAAATCAAAACCCTTTTTAGAGAGAAAGAAAATGCAATTTCCTTTCCTTAGTTTTGGCACAATTATGTTCCCAGTATGTTCAATTTGTACCATGCTGTACATGCTAAGTATTTCGGACCATCCTCATTCAGATTTTCAAAGAGATTTTCTTTCTGGTTCATCAGATTCTATGCCGGACTGCCATTTATATATCAGATAGCAGACAAGTAGCGATATTACAGTTTTTATTTCAGTTTAATTTAAAATTGCACACACTTAATAAGGCCCATCGCAAACTGGAAGCGTATAGTAGAGCGACTTTTTAGTACCGCGGAGTATCGTGAAAATCAAAACCTATGAAAGAGCGACTATCGACTAATACGCCGCTCCCAATGTGCTGCAAACCTGAAGTTGTGTACACACATGGTCGATGGCCGTCGCGTCGATCGACGAGGTGAGTCTATGTTGTCGAGGCAGTGCGGACTGTTTCAGTTGACATTGATGGATGTCGATGGACTATGTATGGACACAGCTTTATAGGTGTAAAATGCATAATTATGAGCCAGAGGCTCGATGATATGTTGCAACATTGAAAACATAAAGATGACTCCAAACATAGACGGCCGGTCGACTATGTTTGGACACACCTTAAAAAAACACGAAAGTTCAGCGCCGTCAAGGGTGCGTGGTCTGTACCTAAATGAGTGGCCGACAAGGCATGATTATTACTTGCTGGATTTAAAAAAAAAGTTATAAAAAGGTAACGGAATCCCGGCCAGGGCGGAAATTTTCTAAGCAAACTTTTGGGTACTTTTACTAGTTTTACTTGAATCACCAACCTCTAGAACGAAAGTCCACCAATCTAATATTATGAGCAGGTTTCCTATAGGTCTGGAAAGAAAAAAACCTATACTCCTGGACTATATCTATAGACATCTCTCTAGACTAAGAACATCTAGATAAGACTTAGTAAGTAGCCTGTGAGTGCCCTAAGAAGACGGATGAGGGAGAGAGACAAGTTAGATTTCCGGTCTCTCTCTGGTTTTTATGCGCGGGGCAGAAATCTTATAGCAGAAAACTGGTTTAATTCTCACGAACTGCATCGAACTATGAAAAGAAGGGGAGAGAGAGAGAGAGAGAGAGAGAATGGAAAAGCAGAATTTTAAATTTGGACGAATCATATCGAAATATGGAATTGTAAATACTTTTCCATACTTTGGTGATTTAGGGCACTGATGTAAGATTTATCGTATCTTGTCAAAGTGAATTTACCGTACCCACCTTGTACGGAAATGCGATGGTTGCATGGTAATAATGTTATTTATGATTTGCAATACAAATTAGTGACCTGAGTCTGTGAAGTTCTTTCATGTCTGAAGATGTGCGATCAATACAAATACATATACGTACCTTGTACCTACATTTAAATTCCATGATACTCAGGGGCGGAATTACACATAGGTCTAAGAGGGCCGGGCCTAAGGCCGCACTAGCACAAACGAACAAAAATAAAGATGATGAAGACGAAGAAGAAGAAAGAGGAAACTTATTAACCCCAGTATGTACTAAGTTAAGTAGCTTCTCCCATTCACCATATACCTATATCTTCTTCTTCTTCTTCTTCTTCTTCTTCTTCTTCTTCTTCTTCTTCTTCCTCTCCTCTTCCTTGTACATACTTTTTTTATTATTCTTCTTCTCCTTTTCCTCCAGAAGGAGAAGAATAAGGGCTCTAAATTTCATGGATATACATATGTTACTATGTACTACTACAAACTCCGAAAACGTAAATCCAGCCCTGGTGATACCTTGACTTTAGATGTATATCTACATAGCTCATTCTTATGCCAATATTTCTACAGAGTGCTGCTGCAAATATCATGTGCGATACCGTATTGATTTATGATGAAACATCAATCATACCGGGTGTAACTAACAGATTTTTCGCCCCAAGAGGTTTGATGGAGGGAACTGTAACAACGAAGGTTTCACCAGTAACTTATAGTGAGAGTCTTCACCTTCACAGGTGTATTGTCGCCGTAAAGCCGCCAATTCCTATTAAGTTCTCAATCTATTCTACTCTAATTCTATTCTATTCTATAATACATATTTCTAATTCTATTGCTCCTAGACGGCTAGTGTAATCTTGAATGCATTGTTATTTAGGTACATTACCACCATACTGTTCAATTTGTGCGATACCGTATTGATTTATGATGAAACATCAATCATACCGGGTGTAACTAACAGATTTTTCGCCCCAAGAGGTTTGATGGAGGGGACTGTTACAACGAAGGTTTCACCAGTAACTTATAGTGAGAGTCTTCACCTTCACAGTTGGTCCCCCAACTGTGAAGAGTATAAGTTACTGGTGTTCTTCTTTTCAAGATGAATCTTCACAAAGTCACGTCAGAATCTATCAGTATGAACGAAAGGTTTTATCATCCCAAATAGAAAAGGAGGATAGGATAGGAGAAAGCCAACCATTCTGAGAACGAACCTTGTTATTTTCTGCTATTTTTTTTTTTTTTTTAATTTAAGCAAAGTTTTAATTTATAAAAATTACACCTATTTTGTTCCAAATACATAAAACCTTGTTTAGACTGCGGGAGTAAAGGGACTTTTCAGTCTCATTCTGGCAGTATAAGCAGGGTATATTCTATTCTATTCTGTTATTTACAAACGGCTGTAGCAGGATAAAGCCCAACGTTTGGCCACTAACAGTCTAACACTTCCAGGTTCTGTGTTTGCTCACCTTTCTCCATCAAACCTACGGGTCGAAAATTATGTACCTTACGAGTATAAGGTAAATTTTACATCGTTTTTAAGGGGTTTGACAGAGTGAACTGTAACTGCTATGGTCTTATCGTCCCGAATTCGAAGAGAGAAGGAAGACAGGATAGGAGAAAGCCAGCCGTTTCCGAGAACGAACATTATCCCATCAGGATAAAATCCGCCCTGGGCGGGAATCGAACCCGCGGCCTAGCGCTTACAAGGCAGACGCACTACCAACTAAGCTAAGTAGGCTGGCACATTTATTTCGATCGAGAAGAATAATATGAATAGTATGATCTCCACATACCAAACATCCCTGCTCAAAGTTCCGCTTTATGTAAACACTACCTACGTAGGTACCTACCTATATGATAATAATAGTGCTTATTTTTACTGCTCGCATAGGACTGATAAGTCCCTTTACTCCAGCAGTAGGCTACTACTATTATTGTGGTCAAATTCTCAAATTATATTGAGGATAAAATTCCATACCTCGGCTGGGATTGAAGCCACGCCCTCCTGTTAACCAGTCGAGCGCCTTGACCTCTACACCACCACAGGATACTCAGAAAAACAGTCAAATTAGCAGATACAAAACGCAAAAACCAAAGAAAACGATGTGATCAGATTAGCAAGAGCCAGAAGAATTTCTTTTTTCATGGTTGGTTACGTCCCACGCAATGTTGCCAAGCGTCCCTACGCTTTAAAAATTTGAATCTCATTATTTTTCCCGCGCACACTTTGGGGACGAATTTCTTAGAGAAGAAATACTTTTTAAAAAAAAAATCTTTTCGGATTATTTATTATTTTTGACGATCTTTACGAAAAAAATACATTTGGACAGTTATATTTTTCATGAGAATCATCAATTACTCGGTTTCGAACCCAGAACTTTTTAATTGTAAGCCCCAAGTAATTGAAAATATTACCAATCGATTTCTCGTGAAAAAATACATAAAATAGAGTATCCAATTGTACACAAATGTTGAGTTTCAAACATAACACATTTCTCGGATTTCGAACCCTTAACTTTTTAACTGTAAGTCCCAGGTGTATGAAATCACCACCAGTGAATTCCTCAGATAAAAATACATGAGTTAACATATTTGGTTTAACTAAAATACTTAATGGGGACTTTTGAGACAAGAAAAACTGTTTTTACATGTATTTTTCCTATGGCGCACATTAAAAGTGGACACACTGTATATGTAGAAACGCTGCTAATTTGATTTGGTCAACCAGGGAACCAGACTCAACCAAATTCATCGAATTTGACCACACTTTAATCAGTTTCAGCAAACAATTAAAAACCATCTAGAAGTTAATCTAGAAATGACAGAAATGCCTACATTTGTCTCGTTCAAAGTACAAGTTCCCTTTTATCCTGTCCATAATTACAGTGATTACCGAGAAGTGATTTGTCAATTACCTGGAACTCATCTCTGACATGTCTGCCACACCAAGGACAAACATTCAACACATGCATGACAGTATGGAACTCAGCGATCTCTATGAATCAATCCTATATCACTCCATCATCTCTTATCTATTTACCTCATTCTGTCACTCGGACTCACAGGTTTCAAGATCACTTTATAAGAGCTTAAGAGCTTCAAATGGCTTAGAACCCAAAAAGGAAGAATTGCTA
>NW_007378967.1:80075-84083 GCF_000475195.1 Diaphorina citri | reverse complement strand
GAAGCTTGGACGCAAGACTTTTAGTGTGAGTGGTCTCTATCATTTTCACCAGACTGGAAAACCGGGAAAAGTCAGGGAATTTCATTTCTGATTTTGGTAGACACCCTGTTTTCATATAAGGTTTGGATTTTCAGCCGGTATTGCGCTACTATACCTAATTCTCCTCTCTACGCTTCCAATATGCGGTGGGCCTCATAACATAGCTACCTACCTGGTTGAGAATCAATAATCCACAATGCACTAGACCCAGTGGAGTTAGTGGAGATTGATTGGAAATTACACGCCAATTACTCGCTCGGTATCCACTACCGTCTCAGAACTAGAGGACGTGATGCTATGTCAGTTGATGGCTCAGTGACCACTTGTCCAGACTAAGTGGTCAAGTTCCTGACCGATTTGCTTAATCTCTAAGCCGACTGATGGGTAGGTGATTCGCTCTTCAAGTTGTGACCATGATTGTTAAGTCAGAAGCTCATAAGTTATAGCTATTTCAGTGTTTACAACTTTACATATACATAATAAGAAGACTTTGAATTGTGAATTTTCCCAACAAAAATTAACTCTTCCAGTAGAAGAGAGGAAATAGAAAGCTGTGTCCACACATAGTCGACACCGCGCCGTCGATCGACGAGGTAAAGAGGTGAATCTATGTTGTCGAAGCAGTATACGGTTTCAGTCGACATCGATCGACGGCGTCAACTATGTGTGGACACGGCTTTACAAGGATTCTCTTCGATCCAGAAATAAACCCAATCCCCAGTTTATTCGAGTTGGTAAGCCCAGCCTAAATTTGCGAGGCATTAGTGCTAAGTGGTTGTATGTGTTTCATGATTGAGATCCAAATGGTAATCACCTAAATCACCAGGCTGATCTTGCGTGGCTGAATGACTGATATGTATACAGAATCTAATATTCTAATCGATTTTCCTCCCCCATAAAATCTAATACCAAGATAATATCTTGGTGCATAGCCATACCAGATTATTACCAGATGGACAAGCGCCACATGCCAGTATTTTGCGTCTTATCTATTCCATTCTTATCTGTCACCCCCACTCCTTCCTCTTCTCTCCCTCCCTCCTTCCTCTTCCCTCTCATTCTCCTCTCTCCCCTCTTCCCTCCCCTCTTCTCTCTCCCTCCACTCTTCTTCCATTCCCTCTCTCAGCGCGAGGCCTCTGAGACTCTCAGAGGCCTCGCGGAAATATCGCGATTTTTCCATGCAGCCCACTTGGTTTTCGTCAGAATATAAAGAATATAAATCAGATTTCCTATTTCCCAACACATCAGGTCTCCCAGTGCTCAAATACGGATCTTTGTTGCACATATGGGTCTTGGTTGGGATGGGCTTTCACGCTTTTGCTAGATGAGAATGCACGTGAGTTGAGTTTTTGCTGAAGGCTAAGCAAGGTCTCCCAAACACATTCACATCATCAACTGTTTTTCCCCACACCTAAATCCTTTGATCTCTAAGGCCCATTCCCAGTTGTCGATGTCGTTCGGAAAAAAATCGTGTCGTACTCCTACAATGCGACAAATCCAATCGAAACTGATCGACTGGACTGGAATGTTACTGGACGCGTGTTTACACTGGTTTTTGGGGGATTTTTTTCACATTTTCTTACACAAATGAGCTCTGATCTTGAAATTTGTCGCGATGACCTATGAACTCAAAGCGAGAAAGTTTTAGATAACACTTTAGTCGATCATTTAAGACCGGTTTTAGCGTTATCTATGTTAAGCTACGCCGAGCAAGGCCAATAAATGGATGGGTGACTTGAACCTTATATTGGGAATAAAGGGAGAACGGGCTCTAGTCTTGATTTTAAATCATTACATGAAAGTAAAATCAAAAAATCAAATCAAGAATAATAATAAACTGAATATTAAACAAATTAGGTAGGTACATAGGTACTGATTTTCTTTAATCACGATTGAATAAACTACGGGCTAAAAAATTCCCGGAGGGACGGACCCAGCTTGTTGTTTATGCCTTAATATTAGTTTATGAAATTTGTCTAATAATACAATATCTTGTTCTCTATTATTAGGTACGAGAGGGCACGAGTGTTGGGGACACGTGCACTACAGATCGCTATGTGTGCTCCAGTCATGGTTGAGTTAGAAGGTGAAACAGACCCCCTCCAGATTGCAATGAAAGAGTTGAAGGCAAGAAAAATTCCAATCATCATTCGACGATACCTGCCTGATAATAGTTATGAGGACTGGGGCATTGATGAACTCAAGATTATTGATCGCTGAATTAACAAATTGTTGTGTTGTGAGCTCCTTTTACACTTTGTTGATCATGTCAATGAATTTGGTCAATTTAGTGTGAACAGAGCTTGATATGTGTACCTACATACTTTTAATTGCTATTTTCTTCCAAGGAGATTACTATTTTTACAGAAAACCTGCAAGTAGGTAACTGTGTAAAGTTAAATGTTCTTTAATGTGAATTCGGTCATTTGATCAATGAAAGTCATCAGAATAGATAATAGTTATTTATTGATTCTCTCAAGAAGTGACTACTCACATTTAGTACTTTTTGTACCTTTGAGTACTTAAACGTTTCGTATTTTAATCACAATTCAAATAAAGAAGAAATGTGTGTTGTTCCTTCTCTCCTCTAGCTCAGAATCTTCATAAATTTTACATAATTTATTTTGATTTTATATTGATAGCAGGGAGAAACTCAGAAGAGTAGGGAAATAGGAACATAGTCCTTTTTTTACAGCTGCGTCTATCCTAATTGATACATCAGAAATGCAGTTTCTTTGTGTTTTTATTTTATTTTATTATTTTTTTTTTTTAATACATCAGAAATGCAGTTTCTTTGTGTTATTATGTCACAACTTTGGTGCTCACTGCAGCATTGTATGATTTTCTCAATATCTCAATAATCCTAAAATCCAATGTTTACCTACCATGCTGGCACCGGTCGCTATGCGCATTTATATGTCATAACTACTCATTTTCGTCACGAGGCTGAGTGGGCCCCGCAACAGTTTTTTAGGAAGCTAATGAGACCGTACGCGATACTTTCTGTACATTCTTTGCCGGTTCAATGGTTCAAACCCGGGACCTTGATCTTGAAGCTGTTGGTTGAACACTTTGATATGTACTTGCATCTATTCTGAAGTACTATCTTACCATTAGAATTATCAACCGCATGCACGGCCTGAATGAGTAGGAAGCAGTTGGACTCGACATATTCGACAAAGATGAGAAGTAACTTGAGTGCTGTCTTGATAACTAGACGGAACTTGGACGCTACTAACACGTACAGCCATTGTACCGTGGGTGGATGATCCATAATACCAGTCATACCGTCCACGTAGAGCATCACTTGACCTAGGGCTGAAAAAGGGATCAAGAAAAATGAGGTTTTGAGTGTGTGGAAGAAAGAATATGGAAGACTCAAGAAAAGCCTGCATACTCGAGACGGCTGGCTTTCTCCTATCCTGTCTTCCCTCTCTCTTCGCTTTCGTGGAGATAAGACTTTAGCAATTAGTACAATAAAAATAGTAATCACCTACAGTACCTACGCTACGTTACGTACATAGGTAAGAGATAAAAGGTTTAGGTGCTTGGCACATTGCATATCTAACTAACATCTTGTATTACACCTAACATCTAAAATTAATCTCATTGAATTTCTAGCTAGCTTAGAAAGTATCGTGCCTGCCTTGTAAGCGCTAGGTTGCGGGTTCGATTCCTATCCGGGGCGAACGTTATCCTACTGCTTGGGGCGAACAGATAAGATTCTCTCTCAAAACAGCTTGCTTTCTCGCAGTCCTGCTTCTTTTTGCGATTTCAGAACGATTAAACCGCTGTTACAGTTCTCCCTATCGTCAGCTCCCAGGGCGTAGTGGTCACTGCACTCGCCTTGCACGCGGGAGACCCGGGTTCGATTCCCGGCGGAGTCAAAAAAATTGTATCAAGCAAATGATTGACTCCGTGACTGGATGTTGCGGGGCCCACTCAGCCTCGTGAGGAAAATGAGTAGCT